>NW_023615785.1:0-40001 GCF_013339695.2 Rhipicephalus sanguineus | reverse complement strand
ACTGTTCTGGTACGAGAAGCAGAACACCAGTTTCAAGTACAGTGCACCTAATTATTTTTAGACCCTCAGGAGAGAGGAAGGACACATGAGCGCAGCACTGAAGCCGCTGGCCGCTCACTACCGGCACAGTTCATTGCACGATGCGGGCAAATGTTGGCAATTAGCAGCTTTTACTGTCCACAGTGATCAATTTCTCATCTCATTCGCACACTGAGCGTTGCTCTCAGACACAACTTGAGCTTACCTGCAATCGAAGCAGCAGTGGGCATAGCCAGAAATTTTTTTCGGGGGGGGGGGGGGTCAACCATACCATACTTTATGTATGTTCGTGCGTGCGTTTGTATGTGTGCGTGTGCTGTATATACGCAAGCAAAACTAAAAAATTTGGGGGGGGGGTTCAACCCCCCCACATTTTTTTAGTTCCAGGCTGCAAGTGCTCCAGGAACGTAGCCAAGGGGGGGTTCAACCCCCCCTTGGCTACGCCCCTGGAGCACCTGCAGCCTGGAATGGCCATCGCTACGGGTTGTCTCAAGTTTCCCAAGCGGCTGATCACAAGACAGAGGCTGCCACACTATGCAACCTGGTTGCGTATTTGTTCTTTTGGAACAGCTGTTTTGTGAGTACACTGCGCACAATTATTTTGAACGATTTGTGTCCAATTTGCAGCATATAAATAAATAATGGCGTGGCAGCCAGACTTAGCAGGTCCCATTTGATGCGTTATAACTTGTCAGCAACTCAGCGCATTATTTTTTACGCAGAATGGTAGACAACGTCTCCGACTTGAATCAGTCATTCTTAAATAAATTAAGAATGGTCTTTCAGAAAAAACTGCTTTCAAACTTCAGCGTTTTTTCAAGCCACACAAGTTTACGCACAATTTAAAGTATAAGTGGTTGCGAGAACCACAGGAACTATATTAAAAGAAACCGCAAATATTAAAGTCAATACGTATAGTTTTATTATCTTCAGCTTATCTTGTCTACAGCAATAAATTTCTGAAACCAGGTATGTCATGCGGTTCACCGTGTTTGCGATCCTTAGTTTTTCCTCAGACGTCGTTCAACAGAAAAGGGACACAAAACACTCATAAGCTAGAATTTCACTTGTTCTTTGGAATAATAAATATTGTGACCAAGACTGATTGTTTTTTTTTTTGCTAGGTGCGCTCAACGTTTCGAAGCTTGAAATTAGCAGGAAAGTTTCTTAGGCCAAAATTTGTATGTTTTCTTTACGCGAACGAAAATTTTCTTCTCATAACTAACTTTGAAATCATTTTTTCGAGTCAAACCTGTGCTAGAGTATATTTCATTAAAATCGGGAATGGTGACTTGCACGTCGTGTTTATTCTTATCTGAACACACCCAACTATTGATAATTATGTTTCAAAGAAAGTTCATGGTTCTAATGCAGGAAGTGTTTTTGATCTTCTCATTTAAACGTGACCATGCCACAGCCGCCACTGGCCATCACCATAGCCACACAAAACGCATTCCTGTACTCCCCAATAGCTTCATTGTAAAAATGTGTAGTTACCAGATCCCACTTTCGTCAACGCTGCCTCCTGTCCAAAGTATGAAGTACTGCATCCAAGCTGCTTGCAGCCTCTCTCCACAGTTTGTAATCAGGTTCCCTGTGAAAAGGAGATCAAACTTTAGTAGTAGCTGGGAAAAAAACGTACCGAATGTTAAAAGAAACTTCAAAAACTACCTGAACCATTTACAAATAGTTTCACCGGTGAAACACGCCAATCTTTTTGGAGCTAATAACTGAAATATTCATTAGCACACATGCCCAATACAACAGCCAGAATTGGGGCTAAAGTCTTTGTTACGACCAAAAAAAACAATGAAGCAAGATTACGTGGACTTCCATATTTAACGAATTTGCAAAGCATCAAATAAATATTCTCAAACGTCCATCAGTTTTGCCCACATGCCTTTGGAAAGCACGAATACTACCAATCCAGGAAACAATTAAGGAACAGAAAGCGAAAGCATTATGCAAGACCCTCTGCAGTTCTTCCCTTCGCCCCATGTTCTCATAAATTGAAGCAGATAGTCCAATGTGTGAATACTGTAGTTTTAACTGCACAGGATCAGCCTTGTGATGCTAAATTAAGTTATCCGAATAGGGTGCTGTACCTCGGTATACCTGTGCCACTTGGCTGTAGTGCAAGTAAATGAGTAAACGAACAAATGTATGCAATAAGAAACCTCAGTCTTACTTCATCTAGAGTTAAAGGGATACTGAACAAAAATTTGAAAAAGCTACGAAAACACTTGCATTCGACTCGGACGACAGGACTGTTCCTATACACAGCGTTTATTTCACGTAATTTCGAGCAGTTGGCCGTATTTTTAGTGGATTGTGAGAGCGTGGCGGCTGCACGCCACTGCGCTTGTCGACGGCCATGACGTCGAATGCTCCAGCAAGAGGGCGGCAACTGGCACGCTCTCTCCTGCCCTGTCACTTCCCTTTTTCCACCTCTCCTCTCAAGAACACCTTCCCGACCGTGAGAACACGTTTTGAGAGAGATGAACGGCAGCGGGTGGCGGCTTGCGATGTCGATTGGTAAGCGATTTTGCAGCGAGCACGGTTGGCGAGTCAGTATCCGCCGAGTTTCGCGTCACTTCCTCTTTAGTTCGTGGCGCGGCCGCTAGACGCGCCTATTTGCAAAAAATGCATTAAATTTATTATTTTCTGCTAATCTCTGGCTGAAATGAAGGTTGTTTCAACAAATTTCAGCCCCCAATCTTTCAATTGGGCCATTTATCTCGGCGGCGAAAATTTTGTTCAGTATCTCTTTAAAGGAAAAGCATATGCAGGTTATGCAAGCTAACGTTTCAATGACAGGCTTCCTAAGCACAAAATAAGCAGTTGATAATCTTAAACACTGGAAACAGTGCTGTTGTGAGCCTGAATACTGGAATATTGTGAAGTAAATAGCATAAAAACAGGAACCAAAATGACTCGAGATGAACGAAGATCGCAGAGTAGCAAAACTGAAGTGCCATCACCTTCATCAACAGACAATGAAATAGCATGTCCATACCTACTATAATGATATATTTTTTGCAAGGCTGCCTTTGTGTGTGAATACCCTCTTCCTGCATATTTGGGGCTACCCAAATCAGCATTTTCATATATATATATACAGGGTGTTTCAAGACATGTGTCCGAAAATACTAAAAAATCAGGAAGATGCAATATTTGTTCCACGCCTTCACAATTACTCCTTTTGTAGCCGCAGGCATTTTAAGTTTAGCTAAAGACATCATTTGGGACACTAATTATGAAAGATTAATTAACTTTTTATTTAGTGGAGGTAGGTGGTTAAGTCAAATGGGAGAATTCAAGTCCTTCACGCAAAGAACCCACTGCAGCTTTGAGGTTTCGAAAAAGCGGCCTCTAGTAATAATTGCGAAGTAACGAATTTGAACCAAATGCAGGAGAATTTTCCTTTACAAATTCAGTTAAAAGTTGGTGTTTGTCACTTTCTCACATAATTTTTTTCTCACGCGTTTCACAACAACAGTCATCCAGAAAAACATTTGTGCTCGCAGTTCCAAAACTTTTTTACTCACCTGTGTAATTAAACTGCCAAAGTCATCCTTGCAATGCATCTCCGCAAAATTCAGCACAGGCACAACAGCATCTCCTGCATAAAAAATGCATTGCAATATTACCGGCAAACATTTCATTCAAAGATGCTTTAAAGATTTGTACTAATATCATCCACAGTAAGGATCAAAGGTTTACAATTTAGCACACCAAGGTTAACTCGTCTCACTTTAGGAATGCTAGCCTGTGCCACTCATGGCCATGGAAGCAGGAGTGCACATTCAACTAGATTCAAGTTTGCATGCCACATTCATGCTGCAGTCAGAAGCGTGTGCCACCCTCTGCCACAAGTGGTAATGGCTAACACGTGCAGTGACAGATCTAACACGTACACAAGTACAAAAGAAAGTGGACGAGAGGATGGCTGATGCTTCCATAGTTGAAAGGGTAGAGCAACACATGCATTATGTGGAAGGCACATCCAAGACTTCTAAAGGCAGTGCGCTATCTTTTTCTCCACTTAACATTCCTTTTCTTCAGCATTTGCACAATTGAAATGAAAAAAAACTGCAGTAATTAACTTTGTGTTCCCTATTTTCGTGGCCTGTTCCCCTTCTGCTTATGTATGTTACAAACACATGGAGTTCTGAGCTCAGAGAAGGCATTTCTGAATTTAAATAGAAATCTTGCAGACAACTTTGGGTAGTACAGAGGGGATGTTAGACGGAAAGATAACCACGGCAAACGCATATGCAACTATTTCCATTCAGTCCCTCCTGTGCTATTTGTCGTTACACTGTAGATCCATACTAACTGGAGCAGTCACAGTGCTGAACCCCCTTCACTTTTCTTATGTTTAATCTCCGCTCCTCTTCTGTTTACAGATGCTAAAACATATTCAATTATGTTATTTAAGAGCGGACAGGTTAACTATTTCATATTAACAATATTTTTCAACAAGCTTCTTTAACCCATAATGTACTGCCAAACGAACCTACAATGGAGTTATTTATTGGAAAACGTATGGACAAATTCAACAAGGCTCTGCAAAGTCTGCAATGTCTTTTATGCCCTTCAAAAGGTGTACATACAGAGGTCGTACTCCGTCCAGAATAAAAGTGAACGACTGTTTTTACATCCACAGTTAGCATACTCAAGCAGTCACCAAGTTCTAATCTTGTTTCACCACAGACGGATGCCATAACATCTTGTTGAAGCTATGTCTTGGCAGTCCTACGGAAAATTTGGAGTGCCAATAAAGAAAATTTCCAAATTTTAGAGCTGCTTAGGATAAATACTGAATAGTTGTACTACATAAAATGCTAAGAATTGTACTGTCGTAGTATATCTTAACAGTTAATATGCAAACTGTTACGCACAAAAACATTTTAGTGAACTTGCTAATGCTTTGTTCTTTTTATATAGTGGCTATTTGTCTTAACGCTATTGAGCTGAAAGCTAATGCCCTTATAGTAGTTTCAGCTCAAAGCTGAACACTTTCCCTACTAAGTGCAGATGTCCTTGAAAGAAATATGTTGAACTGTTGAGACAATGAATTGAATTCTGCAAAGTTGCACATGTGATGAAATAATATAAGGAAAAATAGGCTATGAGCTTATTACATGATTGAAGTGCTACAGATCCTAAAAAATCGTGCAAGAGATATCAATTTACGAGGCACCACTACATGATACTTTCCCAACTCTTCTGCTTCTTCCTAATCTGGAACAGTGCACACAAGCTGCACATGGTGTTTACAATATATATTCGAAAAAGCAGAGCCATGAATGAGCCAATCAAAGCACTGGTGACAGTCACTTCTTATTTGAATGCTTTTTAATCATGCAATATATTTGACTCAAGCACATTTTAGCAATATTATCGCGACTGAGGAAAAACAAAACAGTAATTTTTAAACACATCCACCAAGCTTTTTAAATGCTGATGCACACTCCTATCTCATCTGCTATGCACCAAATTTTGTTTGTGTAGTTTCATATGGTGTGACACAGTAGTATGCATAACACACTTATCCAGAAAGAGATACAGTTGAGCTCCCACATTGTTTTCTTGCTGCTACACATATAGAAAAGCAGTCACAGTCATAGGCGTGTACGCGGGTGGGTGGGTTGAGGAATTCCGCCCCTAGTCAACCAGAGCAGGGGGGGGGGGCGAAGTCTGCCCCTTACTTGGACTTAGTAGGGGGGGAGAGGTGCGCTGCGACAAACATCCCCCCCCCCCATGGTCACAGTGACCCACAAATTAGCTCCCAGCTCTGACCACTGCTTTATAAAGATGAAAAGAAGCCTATGTAAAAGCATACCAACCATTGCCTCCGTTGCCCGAAAAGGGAACAGCCGTAGAACAGCTGATGTCTGGTTATGAATCTGCATTTTTTGCTGAGGTGCCATTTCTCAGCGTCAATTATTTGTTGCAGCGATTTAGCTGCATGCCAACCTGCAATTAATAGAATTCTGTAACACACGACAAAAATTACGAATTGCAGTTGCAACAAACACAGAACTGCACAGGCGTATTGCATTGCTTTCGTTGCTACTATAACCTCACGACTTTAAAATGATGATTTTGTAAGTGTCGCCGATTTGGTCCAGTTTGCTATGCGTCGCGATCGTACTATACTACCTGCGCAAGAAGTGGCACGGGTCCAGACAGACAGACGCTCACGATCACATTTAATCGTGCCGGCACCACAGTAACAGCTAAGTGGGCTACATGCAGCAGGCAGGCGTCGCATGCAACCAACCGGAGCCGATTATCGCTCATTTGATCGTTGTACAAACACGCACGCACACGCAAAGGGGAAACTAAAACGAGCCGACAGCTGAAACCCTGACATTTCGGTAGCTGTGCTAGCTCCCACAACGGATGTTTCAAATTGCAGCTAGGGATCACCTCCCCTTATTGTATCCCTACAAGAAAAAAAAATTTGCCATCGCCAAAAGTATGATATTGTTGATAGCGAACTTCAATGAGAGGAAAATTATTGAATCGCACGCAGTGTCAGCGATCGCAGGCTGCAGCAACTGCGATCGTGTTGCATTGCATGCAATAAGTTCTCTCCCCGTGTGTTGCGCGCCGGGCGAACGAAACACCGAGCGCTAACAGCAAAAAATAAAAACACAAAAAAATAATGCAATAGGTCGTGATTATCTCAAACTGCGATTCTGACACATGTGCCTTGGCATTCGATATACTAACTGCACATAGGCGTAGCACACAGTGCAATCTTTGCACGTACGCTCACACGATCGTAAGTATAGTTTTACGCATTCCTGATTCTAAACTCCTCTTGGACACGGCTACAGTAACAGTAACTGTACGCGTTTACATGCACGTACTGTCACGGAGGAAACAAGTATTTCGGTCATGCCTTCACAACGGTTGATCATAGTTCGAAGCTGACTCTGCAGCGAGTTCAGTAGCGCGCACAGACACGGAGAAATAACGCACAAAGGTCATTCCGAATAACTTACCTTACGTCCTCGACTTCAAAAGTGCTGGGGACCGCCGACTCCGCATGAATTGCGCGGCCGCCGGTCAAAATGGCTACCGCAAGCAACGGATCGACGCCGCTGGCCGCTCGAGACGCACCACAAAGCGACACAAGCGCGATGTTATTTCGCGCTTGTGCTGTCCCGTGTCGTTCCCTCTACGTAGCTTTCGCCTACTTGAAGCGCGACAAAGTTTACCCTATAAACAACTAACTGGTCCCTACCCTGCCACATCCCACAGAAGAGCGCACGCTACGCACACGCAGAGCACTCGGTACGGATTCTGACGTGCTCCTCCGCCATGCATGTAGTTCGGCAGGCTCTGCACATGGCTCTGCACATACTCTGCACGCGCGCTTACTCCGAACATAGTAGAGCGATGACTCTACGCGGGTTGTTTCAAATGTGTGTGCACAAATAGCTTTTGCGAATTTGACGCTTAGGCTGATCGTCATGTTGACCATGGCCGCTGGCTCTTTTCGCTGTTTAGTTCATAACCAAGGGGGCGTGCTTTCCCTATCTGCTGCTGACCCGAAGGTCGCGGGATCGAATCCCGGCCGCGGCGGCCGAATTTTCGGTGGAGGCGGAATGCTTGAGGCCCGTGTACTTAGATTTAGGTGCACGTTAAAGAACCCCATGTGGTCGAAATTTCCGGAGCCCTCCACTACGGCGTCTCTCATAATCATATTGTGGTTTTGGGACGTTAAACATCAACAATCATTATTATTATATCCCCTATAAGCCTCACATCATTACTTTTCATTCGGTTACCCCACTTTTACTTCGGCGCAATTCTCCCATAACTTCTAATGCTTGACGATGAGGGAAAAATAACGGTTTGTGTCCTTTTTTCCCCTATCGGCACGAGTTCGTATTTCGGGCTTGGGTGGTAAAAGGGCACGTCAACTGCTAAAAAGGCCCATACTGGCTAATTTGTGTTTACAGCAGGGCCGTAACTAAGTGGGGGGTTGAGGGGGTCCTGACACCCCCAAAAATTTTTGCATGCTTTAACTTTTCGGGTGGCACTAAAATACTTTCACGCCTTCACAGCGACCAGTAGTTGCCAAA
Organism: Rhipicephalus sanguineus; assembly: GCF_013339695.2. NCBI lineage: Eukaryota > Metazoa > Arthropoda > Arachnida > Ixodida > Ixodidae > Rhipicephalus > Rhipicephalus sanguineus. The sequence goes on along the minus strand of NW_023615785.1, from coordinate 31,857 downwards.
GTTAGCCGTTCTACACACAGACACCCCCCGAAAAAAATTCCTGGGTATGGCCTTGGTTTACAGTGTAGCTTGCAAAAACACGCCCTCCGAAATCTGCATCATCTTTTTTTTATTTATTCTATTTAACCTTTTCGTTCTTTTGTGCGCGAGTTCACGTAATGTTCCGGATGTGGCGGGAGCATTAGGGAGAAGTGATAAAAGGAGAGCAGAGCGACGATCTGAGTAAATGAAAGCAATGGAAAAGGAAGAAACGGGCGCTCGCGGTTCGGCACCGACCGCGCGCCTGCGTCTCCGGGATGTCCCGTGGGGTTGTTTACGGCAGCGGGGGTGCGTCAACGTAATCGCTCAACGCCGTAGTTGCAAGAAAACAAAAAGCTACAAGCTATAACAACACAAGTAGATTAGCCAATGCAGCTGAGGTTGCTGCATAATTTTACACAAAACATTGTATTGAAAATGGCACATGATATCGCAAACAAGAACAAAAATATATAGTGACAAACACTTATGCTATAATGAGAACAGTACAAGGCAAAATAATTAAAATTATGCCAGAACTTAGGCAACACATCAAGAGTGCACTGTGCAACATACAGCCGAGGAATGTCCATCAACAACACAAGAGAACGCAGTTGACGTAACTCACTAAGCAGATTCAATGATGGAGACAAAAATTAAAAAAAGGCTTGAATGCAGCCAGCACTGAGCATGCAGTGCACTTCACAAGCATGGGTAAAATGTGTCGAAGAACTCCCGCGGGAAGAAAAGAAGTCTGTATCAAGAGAGATTGAAAGCGTAAGAAATAAAGTGAAAGACTTTATGGATGAATTTGAATGAAGAGCTTGCATGAATGGTGGTGTGTAACACAAAGGACCGTATACCACTACATGAACGGGAGTACCTTTCCGTAGTTTCCAGAAGGCTTCACTGTCTTTCTTTTCTGCTTTTTGCCCGCTTTGGGCAAAACAGAGGAGTCTCTGCATTATTGCGTGTAGAATTTGTGTATTGCTTCAAACAAGAGCAGCTTCCGTAACGTCACGAAAATTTTTGCGGTTTTCTTCAAACAGAAAAATTTTCATTGATATTGCGCGCATATTGCTTGTAAACCTACGAAAATTTTTTAGAGTGTACGTGTAGTGCGCCTGCACGTGATACTTGGCTCTGTATATATCTAGAGAAACTGTCTTGAATGAAGCTTAGTTGCCTGTAACGCCTGTCCTGTGGATCTGTCTTCTTTCTTTGTCTTGTTCGGATTCGCGCTATGCGGTATTGAAGAATATAAGTACTACATATCAGCTTACCGCGTCTATTGTTGGTAACACCCATGTTGGTGTTACCATCGTTACGCAACTATAAACAACTGGTTATATAACAGATATGCGACTCTTGAACATATGAGCGTGCGTTTACCACTTTCACATTTCTCTAGCATCATTCCGTAACGTTTCGCTCATGTGAAAAATTACGCCACAGTCACCATAACGCGCATGCTTCGCATAACATCGATTACCACGGTACGTGGGATCTGAAACATTTTTCTTCCTTTTCTTTTTTTTTTTGCACTGAGGAAGGCGTGCTGTAGACAGTATAATGGACATCAACGCGTCCGTCACAGGCTAGCGCCTCCTATAATTTGGAAAAAGTAGGGGACGCGATGCATGGTCGAAGCATGATGGTAATTGTGTCATGGTAAAGCGCTCTCATCGCTGTTATAGTAACGCCTCCCACTGTAACGCTGATGCGTCGTGTTACGGTATGTCTTAATAAAACATGTTGCAGGGCTAGTTGGCGATACATTCTTATTTAAAAATTGTAGCGCTATATTAGGCGAGGACATCTAGTCGCCCAACTTGTCATGTACCTTTCTTCTCGTCCTCGTCTAATACAGCGCTACAATTTTTAAATCAAGACGGTATGTCTTCTTCGACGTGTTCGTATCAAATGGCTCACACTTGCTTACTTGTAACAATCGCTCACACTTGCTTACAAAATTCGAAGTGTGCGTACTTTAACCCATCTTCACCATCGTGGTTAGAAGGGCGGAAAGCGCAAACCCGACGCCGGAACACCAGAAACAGCAAAAAGAGAAATATCCCTCACGGTATAAGCTTTTCGTAACGCGAAAATTATTGAACATAAAAAAAAATCGGCAGATCCCACGCACCGTGGGAATCGATGTTATGCGAAGCAAGCGCGGGGTGGTGACTGTGGCGTAATTTTTCACATTGAACGAGACGTTACGGAATGACGCTAGAGGAATGCGGTAGTGGTATACGCACACTCATGTGTTCAGGAGTTGCATATGCATTATATAATCAGTTCTTTGCAGTTGCGTAATGACGCCAACAGCAACATGGGTGTTACCAACACCAGACGCGGTAAGCTGAGATGTAGTGCTGATATTCTTCAATACTGGATAGCGGGAATTCGAACAAGACTAAGAGGGAACACAGATGCGCAGGACAGGCGTTACTCGCAAATAAGCTTTATTCAGGAAAGCCCCCTAGATATTGCCGCGAGCAGCGCCTTCTGGTTTGTTCTTTTGCTTATTAAGTTGCCAGCGGTCTGGCAGCCGGAGTTCTTATCTGTGTTCGAAGCGAAGCCCGTGTTTCACTCTCGCCCTCTCTTTTGTAGCGCACCCAGGGTATCTTGATTTGATAGGGCGAGTGCTTCGCTTATCGCTGTAATTCGATGGCATCAAAAAGGAATAACGCCGAGACACAAAAGGCTCGCAGCAGAAACGCCGCGGCGCGCTCTTCCCGCCGACGCTCGCCTGCGTACGTTGCCATTTTGTTGGCTATTTCTTCGCCGCGTTCGTTTTTCCTTTGAGTTGACTGCGGACCGCAAGTTCGCTCCAATAAACCTCATTTTCTGAACGAACATTGCATCGTTGTTGCCTACGTGACATCTGGTGGAGGTGCTGGGTACATGAACCCTAAACCCTCTGCAAGTCGTCAGGCAAGTCCAACTCGTACCAGCCGCCGACAGCAAGGTCTTCAGCCGGAGTTTGGGCTGCTTCCGGAAAAAGTGAAGAAAGAAGACGTCGTGGCCACAGCCATGAACAACGCTGCCACCATGACCAACACCGCCAATGCTCCCGTAGTTCTTCAGCAACCGAGGGAGCCGCCACCATTTCACGGGTCACCCTCGGAGGATCCCGAAGATTGGTTGGAGCAAGTTGAACGGGTCAAGCTGTTCAGCCGCTGGGACGACGAGGAGACACTGAGGCACGTGTTTTTCTACCTCGCAGACCCAGCTCGAACTTGGTTCGAAAACCATGAGAGCTCCATAGAGTCCTGGCAGGGATTTAGGACGCAATTTTTAGCGACGTTCACCACGGTTGTGCGGAAGGAGCGGGCCGAGGTCTTGCTGGAGACGCGCACGCAACACCCCAACGAAGGTGTAGTCGTGTTTGTAGAAGAGATGAAAAAGCTCTTCAGGCGAGCTGACCCTGAAATGGCCGAAGAAAAGAAGTTACGCTTCTTAATGCGTAGCGTCAAGGAAGAACTGTTTGCCGGGCTTGTGCGTAATCCGCCCAAAACCATTGCCGAATTCGTGGCCGAAGCCAGTACCATTGAGAAGGCCCTCGAAATTCGTGCCAAGCAGTATAACCGTCGCTGCGTTGACACGGCCAACATGAACTACATTGACGGGAACCAGATTCCGACGGATACACTACGCGAGACCATCCGCGCAGTAGTAAGGGAGGAGCTGCGTAAACTTCTCCCAACGGCGCCGCAACCCCAAGTCGCTTCCCTAAGCGACGTCATCCGTGAAGAGGTGCAACAAGCACTGGGCACTTCTACGCTGCTGGAACCACCCCGTGAGCCGCAGGCTATGGCCTACGCCGCGGCTATTCGTGCCCCCCGCCCACCCGTACCTCGTCGCCAGGAGCCTCCATACCGCCGTTCTCCGTCGCCTGGCCGGCGGCCTGTGATGGAACACGCGACGCCAAGGAAAACCGACGTGTGGCGAACCCCCGACCGTCGACCGCTGTGTTACCACTGCGGAGAAGCCGGGCACGTCTACCGTCGCTGCTCCTACAGACAACTGGGCCTGCGAGGTTTCTCCGTCGATGCACCGCGCCCCTTGCCCGGTCAACGACCCAGCGAGATCGATGAGTATCTTTCTCACACCAGCCGTGGACCAGCGCGCTTCAGCCGTTCACCGTCGCCCCATCCTTATGGACCAGCGAACCGTGACTCCACACGCGGAAGGTCCCCCAGCCCAGGAAGGGGAAACTAAAGGCAGCAGCTTCGGGAGGTGAAGTTGCACTACGGCGAAAAAACGAAAATCCTCCAACGACGCACCGCCGCACCAAAGACCAAGATTCACGACGCGCCCATAGTCCGACGCTCCGATCTAACGCCGACATGATCCCCCAACGCGGCGACAGCCACACGGCGCGACGCCTACCCGACGTAACCAAGGCCGCAGTTAACAAGACGACGACGACGTCTACCCGCCGACCATCAACGCGAACCAGTCGTGATCCGACGCCCCGCCAAACCCGAAACTCCAAAACGACTACTTCTGACGTACAGCTATGCATCGACGGCTTTGACGTTGTCGCACTAATCGACACGGGCGCAGACTATTCAGTGATGAGCGGACCATTCGCGTCGAAACTTAAAAAAGTTATGACAAGTTGGGACGGTCCGCACATCCGCACTGCAGGAGGCCACCTCGTCACGCCTAGTGGAACCTGTACGTCGCGGATCACCATAAACGGCACCACGTACCCTGCTGCGTTCGTCGTACTGCCTAACTGCTCGCGCGACGTAATACTGGGCATGGACTTTTTGACGGAGAATGGTGCCATTATCGATTTGCAAGCCAAGTCGATCAGTTTCTCCGCGGAACATGCCGTGACGCCGAAACCAAGCACCAAACAACGTACTCCTCTAAGGGTTGCCGATGACCACATCACCCTGCCACCCCGTGCAAGCCTCATGATTGCCGTCTACTCTCAGGATGCTGCTCCGGACAGCGACGTAATCATGGAGAACGACCACAGCTTGCTCCTGGACCGCGGTGTCTCCGTCGCAAGAGGTATTGTGTGCTTAAAGCAAGGAAAATCTCACGTCCTGATCACGAATTTCACCGAGGAATACCAGCACCTAAACAAGAGCGCTTCCATTGCGTTCTTCGAGGAAATTCAAGAAGAAAGTGACGTGATCGCCTTCGCCGACTTTCAGCGCGAATCGGACGACGCCTTCAAGTCTACTCCCTTCTTCGACGTGAACCCGGCTCTACCGCAAGAAAAGCAGAACAGATTAAGGGCTTTGCTGCGCCGCTACAGCGAGTGTTTCACGTCAACTTCCAAACTACGTCAGACACCCCTTACAAAGCACCGGATTATCACTGAAGACGGCGCCCGCCCAACGCGACAGTCACCTTACCGCGTGTCTGCGCATGAGCGTGAAGCAATCCGGGCACAAGTTGAACACATGCTCGCCGATGACGTCATACAACCGTCGAAAAGTCCCTGGGCTGCCCCAGTGGTACTCGTGAAGAAAAAAGACGGCACAATGAGGTTCTGCGTCGGCTACCGGCGACTGAACAAAATCACAAAAAAAGACGTATACCCACTCCCACGAATCGACGACGCCCTAGACCACCTTTGCCATGCCAAGTACTTCTCTTCGATGGACCTGACAACCGGGTACTGGCAAATTGAAGTTGACGAACGGGACCGCGAGAAGACAGCGTTTATAACGCCGGACGGACTCTACGAGTTCAAGGTAATGCCGTTTGGACTATGCACAGCGCCAGCAACATTTCAAAGAGTCATGGATACTGTACTGGCCGGCCTAAAATGGCACACCTGCCTCGTCTACCTCGACGACGTCGTCGTGTTTTCCCGGAATTTCGACGAACACCTTGTGCGGTTGCAGTCTGTGCTCGAAGCCATCCGTACGTCGGGGTTAACGCTAAAAATCGAGAAGTGCCGCTTCGCGTACGACCAACTGAAGTTTTTGGGCCACGTCATCAACGCCGAGGGAGTGCTGCCTGACCCAGCGAAAACTACAGCCATAGCCGACTTTCCAAGGCCGCAAGACAAAAAAGGCGTGCGAAGATTCCTCGGACTGTGCGCGTACTACAGGCGCTTCGTCGAAAACTTCGCAAAAATCGCCGAACCGCTCACGCGCTTGACAAGAGACAACGTTCAGTTCTGCTGGGAGGAAACTCAGGAAAACGCGTTCTGTGAACTGCAAAACCGCCTACAGAGCCCGCCTGTGCTTGCACATTTTAACGAATCTGCGGAAACAGAAATGCACACAGACGCAGGTGACGTAGGCTTGGGTGCTGTCCTTGTCCAAAAGCAGAACGGCCGCGAAAACGTAATCGCTTACGCCAGCCGCGGCCTATCGAAAACAGAAAGGAACTACTCGGCCTCGGAAAAAGAGTGTCTTGCCATAATATGGGCCATTTCAAAGTTTCGCCCGTACGTCTACGGTAGGCCATTTAAGGTGGTAACGGACCACCATGCACTGTGTTGGCTCGCAAATTTGAAGGATCCTTCTGGCCGACTGGGGCGATGGAACCTACGCCTGCAGGAATACGACGTCACCATTGTTTACAAATCCGGCAGGAAACATTCTGACGCCGACTGCCTATCACGCGCTCCAGTCGAACCGGCGCCACAGGACTCCGATGAAGACGTGGCGTTCTTCGGCATCGTGACGGAAAGCGACCTGGCCGCCCAGCAGCGAGCTGACACCGAGTTGCGCGCCATGATCGACCATCTCGAAGGACACAACGTCGCCGTGCCAAGGGCTTTTAAACGCAACTCCGCTGCATTCTGCCTAAAAAAATCGGTGCTCGTGAAGAAGAACTTCGACTCTACAACGAGAACGAAGTACCTTCTCGTCATCCCCGCTGTCCTCCGAGACGAAATCTTGCAGGCGTGCCACGACGAACCAGCATCAGGGCACCTCGGCACGGCACGCACGCTCGGAAACATCAAGACAAAGTACTACTGGCCCCGTCTCACATCCGACGTCACCCATTACGTCAGGAGCTGCCGTGACTGCCAGCGCCGGAAAACGCCGCCGACTAGACCCGCCGGACTTCTGCAGCCAATCGCTGTACCGTCGAGGCCCTTCCAACAGATTGGCATGGACCTTCTTGGCCCGTTCCCCACGTCACGAGCCGCGAACAAGTGGATTGTCGTAGCCACAGACTACATGACACGATACGCAGAGACTGCCGCGCTTCCCAGAGGGACTGCAGAGGAAGTCGCCAAATTTTTCATCCACCAAGTGGTGCTGCGACATGGAGCCCCTGAAGTCCTAATCACGGACCGTGGGACGGCGTTCACTGCAGAGCTTATGCAAGGAGTCTTGCGCTACAGCAACACGGATCACCGGAAGACCACGGCGTACCACCCCCAGACGAACGGACTCACCGAACGCCTTAATAAGACGATCGCGGATATGCTGTCTATGTACGTCGACGTTGAACATAAGACGTGGGACGCAGTTCTCCCATATGTCACTTTCGCGTACAACACAGCTATCCAAGAAACTACGCGGATGACTCCATTCGAGCTGGTCTACGGAAGACGGCCTACGACGATGCTCGACGCCATGCTACCGCATCTAGAAGACGACGACGTCAACGCCGACGTCCAGGGGTACCTGCAACGTGCGGAGGAAGCCCGCCAGCTTGCTCGAGTGCGTATAACGGACCAGCACCTAGTTGACGCGGGACGCTACAACCTCCGACGCCGGGACGCCGATTATCACCCTGGTGATCTTGTGTGGGTTTGGACTCCAATCCGACGTCGCGGACTCAGTGAGAAGCTCTTGCGACGATATTTCGGACCCTACAATATTCAACGACGTCTTGGCCAACTAATCTACGAGGTTGTCCCCGACGGTGACTCCGGCACATCACGACGACGCACGCGACCCGAAGTCGTTCACGTGGTCCGTCTCAAACCATACTACGCGAGATGACAGACTCTTTTTTTTTTGTACTACCATTTCATTATTAGCATCGGGTCGATGCCTCTTAGAGGGGGGGCAATGCCGCGAGCAGCGCCTTCTGGTTTGTTCTTTTGCTTATTAAGTTGCCAGCGGTCTGGCAGCCGGAGTTCTTATCTGTGTTCGAAGCGAAGCCCGTGTTTCACTCTCGCCCTCTCTTTTGTAGCGCACCCAGGGTATCTTGATTTGATAGGGCGAGTGCTTCGCTTATCGCTGTAATTCGATGGCATCAAAAAGGAATAACGCCGAGACACAAAAGGCTCGCAGCAGAAACGCCGCGGCGCGCTCTTCCCGCCGACGCTCGCCTGCGTACGTTGCCATTTTGTTGGCTATTTCTTCGCCGCGTTCGTTTTTCCTTTGAGTTGACTGCGGAGCGCAAGTTCGCTCCAATAAACCTCATTTTCTGAACGAACATTGCATCGTTGTTGCCTACGTGACAATATATACACAGCCGAGTAGCACGTGCAGGCGCACTGCGCGTACGTTACAGTCACAGTTGCAGTTTTTACAGTTGTTATGCTTATACTTGTCCGTTATGACGAAGAACGCACGCACACACCGAGAACGAACACACGCACGCACGAAGCCGTGTGAATAAGTGCCAGAGGTTCTGGACAGTTCTTGAACAAGGTCATCATCACCGTGCTCAGTGAGCCCCAGCAGCTGGACCGGACTTGTTATTCGGATCCGTTCATGATCGCGGCTACGAGGGGTCTAAGTGCAGTAAAGTGCGATGTTTAGTACAACTGGTGAAAATCCTGGATGCCTCTTACGATGAAATGCAATGTTGAATCTTGCGATCAAAAGCAATGTTGAAGTCATCGGTAATGATGAGAGGCCTGGTTCTCTCGACAGGTTTATTGTAGGAAACATTAATCCAGTGTTTTGTGTTATCCGCGTGGTCCATGTTGCGGACCACGTGGACGAGAGGACGGTAGTCGAGCGTTTTCTAGGGCTGTTCTGTCTTCAGCTTCCTCCCTTTCCTTGCGTACGGTGCGGTGGTATAGCGGTTACGGTGCTCGGCTAGTCACCCAATGGTCGCGGGTTAGATCTCAGCCGCGGCGGTCGAATTTCCATGAAGGCAAAGTGCTATATTCCCGTGTACTGTGCGATCTCGGTACACGTTAAAGAACGCCAGATGGTCAGAATTTCCGGAGCCCCTCGTTACTGTGTATCGTAATCATATCGTGGTTTCGGGGCATAAAACCCCAACAATTATTTTTATCACTTTCCTCGCGTGTCAATGTGTGTGCGTTCGCGGTTACTGTGTTGGTTGAGACTCTGTATCACATGACTGTCCATACCCTCCATATGTCCATACCCTAGAGAACGGCGTCACATCGCGCATAGTGCCACGCTTGCGCACTGGAATTCTCCGCTTAACTCCAATCCTCGCCCTAAGAACCTTGAATCATTACTCCAGCTACAACTGCCATCCAAGATTTCTCGACGTGACGCTACAATGCTGTGCCGGTTGTGGATCGGTGTAGCGTTTACTAACTCATTCAGCCATCGCATTGGCATCGCAGAATCATCCATGTGCGAAAGCTGCATTTGTATAGAGACTATTGAACATCTCTTGTGCCACTGTGTCCAATTTGATGAAGATCGCCGGACTCTCCAGTGTGCCTTAAATAGACTGGATGACCGGCCCTTTAATGACACAAAGATCTTAGGAGCCTGGTCGCGCAGCATATCAGCCCAGAAAGCCACACGAGCCCTCCTGCGGTACTTGAAAAGAAGCTTCTTGAGCGGCCGCCTGTGAAACTCGGCACTGTGTGTGTGATGTGACATGTGTCTATCCTTCTCTCTCTCTTTTACTCCTCTATTTCCCCTCCGAATGTGTAGGGTAGCAAACTGGACGCATTGTCTAGTTAACCTCCTTGCCTTTCCTACATTCCTTCTTTCTCTCTCTCTCTGTATCACATGCGGCACATACCCGCAAAACATGAACTCTGGTATCCGGGTATGTGCCACACCTGACTGGAGAAAGGGTTTCATGACGTGCGCGACAGGTATTTTGCGCTATTCATGTCATGATCAGTGGATAGTGTGCGTCATACACTGATCCCCTGCTATGCCAATTTTGGTATACTACAAGTTATAAAGACGACCCGGAGAGTGCCCAGACGTAGTCGGCTAGATAGATAGATAGATAGATAGATAGATAGATAGATAGATAGATAGATAGATAGATAGATAGATAGATAGATAGATAGATAGATAGATAGATAGATAGATAGATAGATAGATAGATAGATAGAAACGGCCAAAGTGCCTGAGGTTCGCTAAGAAATGCTTCGCATTTAAAGGGAAAGAAACAGCTATTAGGTTTTCCTTTATGCTACGTAATCTAGAATGAATTACTTTCGAGGACTACATGCCGATGCGCAGTGAAAACGTGCACGCTTCGGCTCGGCAGAGTTGGTTGTGCTGCCGTAGAAAGTTGTCACCAGCTATAAAACAAATGGTAAAGCATTTAGTCTGTTTTCAGCATCCAACATACAAAACAGAAGATAAGGACAGAGTGACAGCCGGCGAAGGCAGCGCCTGTCTTCGTCCGTTTTCACGCTGTCCTTGTCTTGGCAGTCAACCTTGCGAAGCTTACGCTATTTCATTTAAAACTCTAATAACTCTAATACGGGACTGCGGTAAGCCGTCCCGCTTGTGTATGTAATTAGATAGTACGCTTATCAGTAAGCGTTTTCCTATTTATTTCTTTACTAAAACGGTGGTCGATTGACAGCACTGCGTGTTCTACTGTGGAAGAACAGGAAGCTATCCTGTATAGAGGTAGAAATCGCGCCGTGGCGCTTCGCCAACCGTCAATGGTGCCAAATGAACGGGAGCGACAACTGTCAGGTCTTCAGTTTAAGTGGGAGGTTTGGCGCAAGTTTCTTACAAAATGTTTTTCTGAATTTATGCACCCTATATGAAAGTACTGTAAACTATGGCAAGGAACCCAGTTGTCTTCCGCAAGAAACGAAGAGCCTTAAGTAAAGTTCTAGATTGTTAAGGGCAGGCGCAGCAACAATGATTGGATTACCCCCACAAACGCTGTCCGCTCGCGCCCGTGAGCTGTTGCTTACTCAGAGCAGTTGGCGTAAATAAACGGCAAGTGGAGTTGATGTGCAGAACGGCGAAGATTGCGTTGCGGATCCGCCTACCTTGTGTTCTTTCTGTGAGCCTTAGCCCACATATTACAACCTTAATTCGGGGTCATTCCAAATTGAAAGCGAGAGGGAAGGCTTGAGATAAAAAATAAATCAGGAACCCTTGCCCTATGGGCCATTGGGAAGAAGCGAAGCTTGGTGAATGCGTGCCTGATGTGGTGCCTCTTCTTTCTTTCTTCCTTTCTTTCTTTCATTCTTTCTTTCTTTCTTTCTTTCTTTCTTTCTTTCTTTCTTTCTTTCTTTCTTTCTTTCGTTCTTTCTTTCTTTCTTTCTTTCTTTCGCATTGCGCGATGCTTCCTCCTAGCGTAAGCATTCAGTTTAATTATAGGTGCCGGCAGTACGCGGAACGCTGTTTTCGCGATCAATCGTCGTGGCGCCTTTCATGTGTTCTTCAAGGTTCGTCAGCCTCTAGAACGGCCAAACGAAAGGACCATCACGTGATGACGAGAACGCTGGTAAGGAATTCAATTTTTTCGAAGTCGGAATTTTCCTCAATTCTGCAATTCCTAATATCGACTTTACGCGTCTTCCAGCAGATCGCTTTTAATCCGCCAACGCGAAATATTTCAATGAAGCGCCCAAAGCAAGTCTACTGCTTCCCAGTTGTTTTCTGCATCTTCGCATGCCGCATCCGTATGCTTCAGTTCATCTTGCTTTAAACGGACCTATGCTGTATTCTAATGGTCAAGGCACTTGCTTTCAAATGGCGGGAGCTGGGTACTAACCCCAGCACCAGAAAGCAGATTTATTTCGTTGAATTTATTATTTGTTTGATGAGCGCCAGCTGCGGGTGAGGAGGGTTTGTTGCTGAGGGGGGTTTCTTGAAGCACCACTATCGCTAGTTTAACAGGTCGGTCAGTGCAAGCTTCGCTTGAAAATTGACCTCTTACCCTATGCCGGGAATGAAGGCAAGCGAATCTAGGCGTGTGCACGCGTGACGTGCTACTCCTATTTATTTATTTATTTTTATTTATTTCTCATTGCAGAATGGTCTCTTGAGTATCCTTCCCCAACCAGGGAATCGGACGTCGTTCATGTGATTGGCAGCGCAACACTTCAGTTGCGGCAAGCGAACGACGGTCATGCGTTCACACCAAGGCAACAATGAAATGTGGCAACGTGTAATACAACGTGAAATAACAAGCGACATCGGTAACAGATCATATTATCATATCAGAGCGCCGAATCTCCGACAAGCACACGATGGAGAGAGAATGAAGTATTAGAAGACGGTGCATACAAGAAGGCAGGTGACAGGCGGAATTTAAAGCGCCGCATTCTGTACGATTTTCACATACGACCCCACCATCGATACCTGCGAATCATAACAAGCCTCGCTTGAAAAGGGAAATGTCACTCATGGAGAGCTGTCGTAAGTAAACAAAATCTTCTCCGCTACCTGCATGTACCGGAGGTGCGACCGTATGCGCATTCAATAAAAGAACGAGCATTTCTACGGATTGGTCGAGGCTCGCGCAAACGTCCCGAACAGGAGACTTACGTCAGAGCTGCGACCAATGCAGAAGAGAGCACAATTGGAAAACAGATCGTCCTCTTTTCTTCGTCTGCAGGAGAAGCTCTCTTTCGGGGAAAATTCTTTTTGCTGTAGAGACTCACGAATGTCCGAGTTACAGGAGTCAACGAGAGAACGGGAGCCGTTCGAGGGCCCTTGTTTCTTAGTCATACACAATCAAATGACAGCAATGCTAGAATTAGGGCGAGGACATCATACGAGGCATTTATTTGTTGTTTTAACTGCAGTGTAGTAAGTATTCATAAACTCACTGAAGTAAAGTGACCTTTCCTTTGTCGGGGCCCGAACCCGAATCCCTCGAATTACGCGTCTTAAGCTCTACACTTGGTAAAGCATCGTCAACTGTCCTGCTAGCAGTGAACCACTTCCGTTCGCATTTCTTATTTCGCCAATTGGTGCCAACCGTAGAAATCATGTCCGACCGAGCGGGCACTTATGCAGATCAACTCAGAGCTCCTCTGAGATCTGAAATTATTTCATCACGTCAGAAACGCGGTGACAAATTCTTTTTTTTTCCATAGAATAAACATATATTTGCTGCATTGGTTCGCGCATTAGCCATCGATATCGGTTCCGTTAAATGGTACTACATGAATAACGAGGAAACGCCACTCCTTAAAAGCTTCTGTAACCTTTGTGAGATGAAATGCGAAACGCCAAGCGCGTGCGTCAATGATATCGAGTGCATTACATTTCAAATAGAAAATTGTGATGCGGTCCGCTGATGCGTGTCCAATCTCGAAAAACGCGTAGTCAGAATTATGAGTGGGGCTCCGTGTTTTCGGAGTTTATTAACATTTTTTAGCAAACCATAGGCACTTTGGCTGTTTCTATCTGTCTATAGCCGCCTACGACTGGGCGCTCTCCTGGTCATGCCCATAACCTGTTATATACCAAACTTGGCGTAGCAGGGGATCAGTGTATGCCGATGACGATTGACTAGTCATGACAAGAATAAAGCAAAATACCTCTCGCGTACGTCATAAAATCATTTCCCTCTGACACGTGTTTCACACATCCGCATACCGCAGTTCATGTTATGCGTGTATGTGTCACAGGTGATTCGCAGTCTCAATCAACACCGTAATGTCGAACTTACACATTTAAACTCAAGGCAATGAGGGAGCTCAAGACAGAACACCCCTGGAAGACGCTCGACTGCCATCCACTCGTCCGCATGACCCGCCAAAATGACGCAATGTTCTCTTCAGCTCATTAGAGGTTGGGCGATGCCCTCATGCTGACCGAGGATGACGTCAGATTGATCGAGAGCCGCTTTGTGACACGCGAAGAAGCCTCCGCTAAGTTCCCTGACGGCATACAGCATTCCGGGCGTCCACCACTATAACGCACGTTACCTCGACGCGGCGGACAACGTGTTATGGCATCCCGCATGCGCTAACCACTGGCTATAAGAAAGGGCAGGTACACAGGGCTGTCCTAACCAATGTGGCCGAGATGAACGCAGACGTCATGGGTAGCCTGGCGGACTCAATTTCATAGGGTCTGTCCGAACGGTAGCGAAGGCGATGAGGAAACTACTTCCTCGTCATTGAACGCGGGTAGCTGAGGGGCCCTTTAAAATCGCGATGGCGGACAGCGCAGAGTGCAACGACTGCGCTGTCGAAGAAACTATTGGACGCCTCTTGTGTTAGTGCCCGTCTTACGCAAACGAGAGGCTTCACTTCACCTCCGTACTGCTCTACATTACCTGGAAAGAAACGTTAAATTTCACCCGCCGAAAAGACATTGGGACCACGGGACTACACATCGCACTTCCGAAAGGGAACGAAAGCGCTCCTGCGACATCGGATACCGGAGCGATTTACTGCCTGTGACAGCAAAAGCAGAACTATTGTTACGTCGGCTGCAACAGTGGACTTTACTCGCCTCCTCTCTAACTTTTATTCCTGTTCCCCCTTTCTCCACTGTAGGGTAGCTGACCGGGCTCAGCCCTGTTTAACATTATACTGGCGGCTGAAAAATCTGTTGTGCTCGGGTAGCCCAGGGAATATTTTTTTCTCCACAGAAATTAATTGATGCTAAAGTGTAGGGTATAAAATGATACAAGTAGAATTGGTCATTCTAACAATATTAATTTCTGACAGCGGATTTGCTTACAATATTATCTAAAAATGATCAAACAAACAAAAATGCACCAAAAAGAAAAATGACCATGAAAACATCACCGCCACTTTGCACAGGGTGAACATAAAAAAAATCGAAATATACGTTTGGAGCGCAGAGCCCTCATAGAATCATAGTGGGAATATAAGCTTTGCACGTAGACGGGTTATTTACATGCATATAAAAATATAGGCACTAGTAGATCATTTCACCGCGCGAAGCAGTTTCGCGACGCAGTGAAACAAAGGCTGGATGTACATGTTTCGCAAGAAAATTTTTTTTCTGCCCTCCTTTCCAGCATAGTTAGCATTTCTGGTATTCTTAAATTTTTGTGGCTGGTTCTGGGGACCATTAAGGGCCATCCGGTGTATTGGCTGAATTAAACAGTGTGGCCCGTTCCGTATCTGTTAACACCAATAATTTGTACCCTCGTTTCATTTTTAAATGCGAAGCATTTCTTAGCGAACCTCAGGCACTTTGGGCGTTTCTATCTACGTATCTATCTATCTATCTATCTATCTATCTATCTATCTATCTATCTCTAGCAGCCTACGTCTGGGCGCTCTCCTGGTCACCTTCATAACTTTCTAATATACCAAAATTGGCCATAGCAGGCGATCAGCGTATGGTGAACATGATTCACGGGTCATGACCTGTATAACGCAAAATACCTCTCACGTACGTCATGAAACCCTTTCTCTCAGTCACGTGTGGCACATACCCGCATACCAGCGTTTATGTTATGCGGTTGTGTACCACAGGTGATACAAAGTCTCAACCAACACAGTAAACGTGAACACACACATGACAGGCAAGGAAAGTCATAATAATTATTAAATATTGGGGTTTTATTGTCCGAAAACCACGATATGATATCAGAGACGCCGTAGCGAACGGACTCCAGAATTTTGACCGTCTGGTATTCTTTAACGTGCACCAAGATCGCACAGTACATGGACATCAAACACTTTGCATCCATCGAAATGCAATCGGCGCGGCCGGGATCGAACCCGCGACCTTCGGGTCAGCGGCCGAGCACCGTAACCGCGGCACCGTAACCGTAACCGCGCCTGCGTGTGCCACTCGGCTGTGTGTATATTCAGGGGAACTTTTCCGAGTCAAGCTTAGTTGCGAGTAACGCGTGTCCTGTACATTTGAGTTTCTTTGTGCTCGCTCGGATTCGCGCTACCCAGTATTGAATAATTAGGTAGTACATATAAGCTTACCGCGTCTGGTGTTGGTGAAACCCATGTTGCTGTTGGCATCGTTACGCAACTGTAAACAACAGGTTATATAATACGTATGCGCCTCTTCAGCATGTGAGTGTGTTTATACCACTTCCACACTTCACTAGCGTCGTTCCGGAACATTTCGCTCAACATGAAAATTTATGCCACAGTCACCATCCCGCGCATGCTTCGCATAACATCGATTCCCACGGTACGTAGGATCTGCCAAATTTTTTTAAATGCGAAGCATTTCTTAGCGAACCTCTGGCACTTTGAGCGTTTCTATCTACGTATCTATCTATCTATCTATCTATCTATCTATCTATCCGCCTACGTCTGGGTGCTCTCATGATCGCCTCCTTAACTTGGTGTAGACCAAAATTTGCATGGGAGGGTAAGAGGATTTGACGAATATGACTGCCGGGTCATGACATGAATACGTTAAAATCTTGTCGCGTACGTCGTCAAACCCTTTCCAATAGACACGTGTGGCACATACCCGTTTACCACGGGCCGCGGTGTACGGGTATGCGCCTTAGGTGATTGACAGTTTATATCTACCCAGGAACGGCGAGAACAGACATTGTTAACTTAAATGCTAGAGCGTTAAGGAAAACCAACATCGGCAGCGTTGACTCAACGAATGGAAAGAATGAAAATTGGAATCCCAGCAGGAATCGAACCCAAGCATTCTGCGTGGAACTCAGGTATTCTACCACTGAGCCACGCCAGGTCTATAAATTGGTTTGGTAAAACAGCCTACGCAGGCGTAATACCCGTGCAACGCCAATTGTGGTTGTGGCCTTGCTATCTGATTTTACAAGAGAGCAATAAACACTACACGATACTCCTATGATGTCTACTCTTACGATACAGGCGTCATGTCAGATTAACGCCTGTAATTCCAGTGTTGGCTCCGCTTTTATAGCAGTCTAATAAACATTACGTTTGTATTCCTATGATTCAGCAAGCTATATTGAAGCATTGCTCGACCCCGGAGGAATACATTAACGAAAGTTACATATGATATCCACATCACCGCACCGTAAAGTGCACTTAGTCCGCCAGAACGACGCAGTGTCCTCTTCATTTCCTACGAGGCTGGGCCATGGCCTCATGCTGACCGAGGATGATGCCAGATTGATTGAAAGCAGCTTTGTAGACTAGGCTACGTAGGCCATATACGCCCAGGTAGTCTACAAATACGACAAACACCATCCACTGATGTTGGTCTACGTAGCACTATCCAGCCCTACCAGCCTCGACGGCCTATACCTCACCAACGCGAAGGGTGGCTTCAGGTCCGACAGGTCGCCGGCTCTATCGACAGACAGAAGGCAAGATTGTTTCATCAGCCCATTAATGCCGAAAACAATAAGGGAAAACAAAACATGGAGCACGGGGCGCATTCTACTCAACTATCACAGGATTTTGTTTGCCGGATATTTTCGGATTATGTTGGGAAACCATGTGGCATAACGTGGTCGCCTGGGGACAGTATGAACATTGCTGATTTTACGCCATTGACTCTATTTTAGATAACGCATGTGAATTAAGAAACGCCAAACTTTGTAATCATCGCCATGTGACTTGCATTACCCTATCTAATGGCATCTTCGGCTGGCGGCACTCGTGGCGTATTCTGCGCACTCGTGCGGTGCCGTACGTTGGTCTGGGCACCACGCGTGCGGTGCCGCATGTTCGGCTGGGCAGGCCACGACACGAGTGCACGCCACCGCGGAGATCGACGGTGGAGCCAGTGGAGCGTGGTGAAATCCCGTCGTGCAGCGCGCTCTAGCAGACGACAGTGCGGCAGCAGACGACGTAGCAGGAGGGCCGCGCAGTTGAGAGGGCATTTTTCGCAGACGGTCAGGATGGATCCCGCGTCTTGCAAAAAGCTAATTGTGCTGCTAGAATCGAGTAGCTCATCGGATAGCGAAGACGACACAATCATCGCTACCATACAAGAGCATCGACGCGAGCGGCCAAAGGTGGACAACTTCGTCGCTGATGTTGTGGCGTCGTTCGATGATGAAGAGGCACAAAGCAGTTGGGCCAGTTCGACGTTTGATCCTGTAACGTTTGTTTTCCTTATTTATTTCCAGTTCTGAAGACACTTCAGACTGAGTCGCAGTACGTGCGAATTGCTGACGAGGCAGTTCGTTGCTTCACCCCAATACCCCAAGAACCACTCACATGGCGGGACGTCACAGAAGAGTGCCGAAGAACACATTTTAGCTTTCCTTTGGTGAGAGCGCGCTTGCATTAGAATGCTCAAACGTTGTCGAAAACAATATAATAAGCTACGAAAAAATGTAGTCACGAGAACATTTTCAGTTGAGATCTGGATGTGACTACTTGTTACTGGTATGCTGGGAACAAGGCCACATTCGATCTGTAGCCCAGCTATTTGGGATGTCAGAGAGCACGCTCCATGAAGTGTGGACCGGGTCGCGGACTTCTCGAGGCTGTTGCTCCTAAGTACCTGAAGATGCCGCTCACAGAAGAGGAGAAACAGCAGACGTGTGTCTGCTTGAGGCGGTATGTATACATGTATTCTCTGCATGAACGATTGTGCAAGGGCCAGCGTACGGTCAGCCCACGTAAGCGACGCTGACGCGCATGCCAATTGCAGTATCTAAAGGCAAGAGCTCATCGCGGTTTTATTAACGGTCAGCAAAATTAAAGGGCAGCGCTCGCCTCAACAGTTTTCACGTTGGAAATTTAGACAATATCACATACGCATGGTCTAAGCTATCAATGATTACTGTTCCCTGTTGTATTTTATTTCAGATAGCGGGATTCCCGAAAGTCCTTGGCGCAATGGACGGGACACACATTCGGACCCGGTGCCCTAACAAAAAAGTCAGGGCCAGCTTCGTCGACAGGCACGACACCCCGACGTACACATTGCAGGTAATCTGCAATGCAGATAGATGATTTTTAGATGTATTTTGCAGACCGCCGGGTCGTTGTCATGACTCAAACGTCTATGACTTATCTTTCGTGAGCGCCAAGCTGCCTGTAATCTGCGAGGCTGGCCGCTTCCACATAATTGCAGACGCGGCGTGCCCACTGCGTGAGTACATCATGACGCCGTACCGCGACCACGGACATATGACCGGCGAGAAAAAGCGATTTAACTACAGGCTTTGGAGTTCTCAAGAGTAGGTTTCGGCAACTTTTGTACCTCGAGTTTCACACACCAGAGAGGTTAACAAAATTCATGCTTGCATGCTGCGTGCATATGTATTATGAATGGGGAACAGGATATGAATGACGAGTCGGGGACCGATGACAGCTCCGACGAGGAAAACACGCAAGATAGCACCGCCACCACTCGGTTGCTGAGGCAACTCGGGAAGTGAAAAGGCGCACCTTGGCGCGATCTTTTAACTGAATATTACTTATGTTGTTAATTATAGTAGACCTTAGGGCCATGTTTACTGCTCGAGTATAGCAAAATGTTCGAGGCCCGCGTATTTAGATTTAGGCGGTGCACGTTAAAGAACCCCAGGTGGTCGAAATATCCGGAGCCCTCCCCTACGGCGTCTCTCATAATCATTCGTGGTTTTGGGCGTTAAACCCCAGATACTATTGTTATTGTTATCACTTCCTTGTTTCTTTTTGATACTTATGTGTACTTTTTAGTTTTGTATAATGTTGTTGGTAAATTAACGTTTTCTATTTCAATATTCATTGTTCTCTATTGAATGCATTTTTTATTTTTGTTCGCAGTTTTTACTTTTGCTGCTGCTACTTACCTTTTATGTACCATACTATTGATAGGAGGTCCCCCTGACAGTGTCTCACTTTGGGACCTCCAGATGCTGTATGTATTATGTGAGCTCGTTTTGTAGACGTTAAAAACGAATAAACAATGAAACAACAACGAATTATCTCTTCCTTAAAAGTTTCGGAGGTCAGGAAACCGGTAGGCGACAACAAGTGCCACAGATGATACCGAAATCGCGATCTGCTAGACGATGCAAAAACGCATGTAAGTTGACACGTTCTTTCCGCTGAAGTTGCAACGAGCGGACGCAGCTAGACGAACCCACAAAAAAAAACCTCTATTACGCTTTCCCTCAACGAGCAGGAAAATAAACTACTTTTTTTTCCTGACTATGTGCAATCTCTCGCATCTGTCAATACATCTTAATTTTTTTTGGAAAACAACTGCCCGATGAGGGCCATCTTTTCTTGATGTCTTCGCTCCCTAGCCTCCTATCTGCCCTTGTGGATCATCCACAGAAAGTTGGCGAGCGACTGAGTGGTTCTCGGTCGCTTTGAAGCTGACGGTGAAGCTGCGACGTCCCTCTCTGAGCAGCACCCGACCAGGGGTCAACGGCAGACGCTTGTGCGTTCGCTTGGCCAGCGGAGGCGCTGACTTGGCTCATATGAGGCGGGTTCCGCTCTACGCGCCCGACACCTCTCATTACTTCAGGGAACACGCCGTAATCTACGGCGGCGAGCTTGCTCATTTCATCGGCATAGGGGACTTCTACGGGGCTAACCCCAGACTGTCTGTTGTGCTTTCGGGCATTGCCATAGCGTTTCTTCACCGTCTTCAAGCGGTTTTCGCACTGCAGTGGGGTCCTCTCGATGCCGCTTTCATGGCGCAGTTCTGCGGCGATGGCTGTCCACATGGTCTTCTTGTCTTTGAATTTTTTCACCGGTCCAACTTCTGGCATGCAGTTTGTGAATTTCTCCAGCATCTTCCGCGTTTCACCCTCACTCCATAAGGTTGTATCCTTCGACTGGGCTTCTGCAGTTGGGTCCCTGCAAAGGATGTAGCGATACACCTTAAGTCTTGACGTAGTTTTCTTCTCTGAACAATGAAGACGTTTCACTCGCACAGACATATGCACGCGTTATTTATTTATTTATTATTTATTTATTTATTTTTTATTTATTATTTAGTTATTGATCGCGTACATGTGTGACATTCTTGTGAGATGAGATGCCTACAACTTCATTATTCTCTATGAACGTTGATCTCTTGAAACAAACCCCAAAACAGCATCTGATCAATGAGAAAGCATTGCGCAGCTTACCATTTGCAAAACTCTCCGCCGGTCCCTCGGTGCTTTCATCACCACCCGCTTGTAATGAAGCAACGAAACCAGGAACTCGTGATGGATCTAATATTTCGTGCAAAGAGGAAAAAAGTCCAAACGCAAATAGAAACACTTGAGATCCGCAAAAGTCGAAGCATGCGCATGTTATCTCCGACACAGAAACATGTCACCTAAAATGTTATGCTTACCTCCACTGCAGGTTTTCCAACTGTCATTTGTCAGTTGACATCTAAAACATTTGCCGCCGACATTATAGCTCCACCGTGTTCTTGCTACGGGATAGAAATTCAGGTTTCCGTAATGCGAAGGGCAATGTCGTCTGCTAAATGTCGTCTGCTAAGACGCGCAGCATAGGGGGCGCCAGCAAATCGGACATTCGTCTGGCATCGCGCGGGGCGCGGAACTCGTGTCGTGCTTGACGTAATTTCCGGCGTACTGGCACGGTGCCCGTGTGGCTCAGCCGAAGATCCCATAACTTGAGAGCAGGCGCTTGTACAGCCTGCGTCTATTCAGCCAAATGTGGTGCAGGATTTCAGAATATGTGCCGCGAGGACAGGAACAGCTGCGGCCGTTTCAAATTCCCTTGGAATGAGTGCGTGCTGCAGGTACAGTTGCGAAGTAGCCACTACGCCTTAATTATTCATTTTGAGAATGAGCGAAGTAGCCACTACGCGTCCGTAAGGCAATGCGCGCACCTACGCAGCTGCGCGCTTTTGCGATTCTGTTGCTCTGTTGGTGATTACGTCCGATGTCTTTGTACTAGGTGCGCCTTTTATCCACCGACTCTTTGCGCAATTCGCATGGTGTGACGCCTGGCGTGATTGTACCCTTCTGCCACTGAATGTTACCTATTCAGGACGGTGGACTGCTTGGCCAGATGGCGCAACATATTGTGAAAATCTGAGCGGAAAAAAAAAGGCAAGAACAGAAAGTAATTGACAGAGAAGACGCCCAACGAGCGTCTTTTCTCCGAGTTCTTTTCTGTTCTTGCTCTTTTTCCTACTCACACTTTCACAATGCTTCATACGTTAGCTTGACTTTTCGCCTGGCGCGAAACCTGCATAACGAATTTTGCCGATGAAGTTTCAAGTACAGGCGTTGGTCTGTGGCCGAATACGTGAATACCTCGGCAGTTGCCGGGGTTCAATACCGGATGAAACCCAGTTTTTTGCATCATTGCTCGCGATAGTTGCGGTGAGAACCGGCTGTGGCGGTGGCGGCGGGTGTCATTGCCTCTAAAATGGGCTGTTGTGTTAAGGTCATAACAGCTTACGCTGCAAAAAAAGTTAATGTTTATCGCCATGGGTAAGATATTCGGCTTTTGTGTTATGGTCATTGCTTCGAAATCTTTCATGCCCAAGGAAGAGCGGCAGCATGAGCTAGTTGGTGATTTATATTTGACATATTTGCACAGCGCTACGTAAACGAGGGACGTAGCGCTGTGCAAATATGTACAGGAGCACCTGCCAGCGCCTGTGTTGTGTCCTTTCTTACGTCCTCGTTTACGTAGCGCTGTGCAAATATGTCGACCATGGCCAACGCTTTTTATAATTTATTTCGTTGCAAATTATTTATAAAGATACGTCATGTTGGTTGTCCAGAAGGACACACAGATTTCCGCGTTACGTTGGCCTAATATTGCTTACGCAATGAACCCTATTTCTTAGCTTCGTTATTACTTGCATAGTAATTTTCATCTTATGTTATGTGCACTGCAGGCACAAGCCCCCTCGGAATTAGCAAAATCCACGCTATAATATGCGAGCATCAATTGTCAACAAAGGACCATCAAACGTAGCTGCCCTTCAGGAGCTGTCGTAACGTAGGCGGACAGCCGCATTGAAGGAAAAAAGTGCAAACCAGTATTATTCTTTTTGTAGATAATGTAAATATTAAATAAAAGATGTAAGGTATTAACACTTTGACTCAGCCAGACTGGTCCAGTGTCACCCTGCTAAAAAGCATTTTGAGTACCTGAAAGAATATCAGTCTGGAAGCTCGCGCACATACGATGGTCCTGTAAGGTAACGGACGCACATTGCACGCATGATTCTGGCTCCATCGACAGTCAACGGGATTCTGGCTCCATCGACAGCTGCTCAAGTGGCGCAGTGCTCTCCCATAAATGAGCACAATCTCAGTTAAATATAAGAACAAACACCAGCTTATGCACCAGATGTGTACTTCACCAGCACTTCAATTTTGCTCATGCAAGCTGGTTTTCGCTCAAAGCGTTCGTACTTTGGCTGGTGCTAATATCAACCTAACGGAAGCTAAATTCCTCATTTAAGACTAAAGAAAGCTAGGGAGTTGCTTAAGCTTCACCTACAAGAGTGGAATGCGTTAGCGTAATCGGACCCCGTTCACATCACCTTTCATTTGCTTGCCAAGTTCCGCTCCACCGCGGACACAGCTGCACCGCGACAACACGAACATCTGGGCTGTATACGCCGCTGCATACGTGTTGAAGTTGTAGGTGATCGTGACCATAATTTATGCATGAACGTTCTGTAAATGGTGGTTCATTGAAGAACCCGCTCGTTGCGCAGTGCACATATTGTGATGCCTGCTGCGATTTTGCGTTTGTGCCACGGCATGCAAAGTATAAACAGGACTGCTGGCGCTACAAGACGCTTTTAAACGGTTTTATTTTTCTGTAGCAGTTTCAAGCACTGGCGTGGTAGAACACCTGCCTGCCACGCGGAGTACCTGGGTTTGGCGCTAGAGCCCTGATTTTTATTCTTTGCATGCACAGAACGCCGCCTACGCTGAAATTGACAAGGTATTTCCGGCAGCAGGACATGTTTTGCGCCATCGCATTAAACACATAGGGTTCCTTATGAATTTGGCGAAGACGGCTCGACGTCCAAAGCCTTCTTCGTTTAACACGAAAGTGTTTGATGCCGTGGTCCACCAGGACTTCTCTGACGTATTTTCATCATGGATATGACGATAAACAGCAGCGCACACCGGGTTAAGACAGATACTGAAAACACGAAAAAAGCGCTTGTGTCATCCCTTTTTTCGTCTTTTGTGTATCTGTCTTAACCCGGTGTGCGCTGCCGTTTATCGTGAATATGACCAACCAACTAGCCCACAAGTACGTTTTAAGGAAATAGATATGACCTGGTAATACGCACACTAAGGAATGATAGAGAAAAAAAAAACAGGAAGAAAAAGTCCCGCTGCAGGGAATCGAACACAAGACCTATCGGTACGCGACGATGGGCGCCTGGCGCTCTTTCAAGCATGCTACAAACGCAAATGCACCAGGTTCCACAAACACGCCTTATATATCACTCTATATTTCTCTCGCACGGTGCTCTCTGTTGGCGGGGCTAGGCGGGGCAGTGCGGTGCCGACATCTGTGAGTGGTCAAGTGAATTAGTGCGTTATGACCCTAACGATGGCCGATAGAGAGCGATTTTGCGAGGATGTAGTTTGAGCGTCTCGATTCCAGCGATGAGGCCACGCTAGCATCGAGGAGTCGCCCTAGATGCAGTTACGTTCTTTGCCTTTCGCTTCGTGTTAGTCTGTGACGGCTCGTTGTCGGAGTAATGCTGCTTCCACATGCACCAGCGGCGTTTCTCCGCCGTCTACTGCTTCGAGTTTGATAGCACCGACTAACAAAACTGCTGCAGTAAACGCCCCAGCAAGGTAACGATGTCGGCACACAAATGTCGTGCCTTCGTGGAGCGAGTCAGAGGCCAGCGGGACGTGGAACGCCTTCGCGCGTTTGTGGCTCAAGCTACGAATGTTGGCCTCCCATGTCGCTGAAGTGCAGTATGGTATAAAGTCCCTGAAAAATATAAAGTAGCGCCAACTGCGTTCCTTCGCCTCTGCCTCCTCTCCTAGCAGCTGCAGCAACGCCTCTAGGGTGTCCTCCGGGAAACTGCAGATTTTACCCGCTGTAGTGAAAACCTCTTCTCGCTGCTGTTGTACCGGTGGTTGGTGCCACTGGCACAGCAGGTCGGCATCCTGAAGCATTCAGAACCACCGTACTCAAGCGCGGTCGACCACGCACCGTGCACCGATCAAGTAAACAACCCAGACGAGGACTAACAAGATGGCGCTCGGACAACCTTCTAAAAAGCTAGTGCGCCACTCTAGCGATTTCTTAGCGCCGCCGGGTTTGCAGTGGAGCTGCCATCAGGAGCGATTACTTTTCCGTACTAAAAGATTATGTACCGTGAAATGTTATGCTATCGGACACCATGAAAAGACGCCACTTACTTGGGTATACATTACATTGCCGTATTTATCGCTATTAGGAGCTGGCTCGCCAGTTTCTTAAGCTGGGGCAAAGTTCCGCGCCGTAACCTACATCAATCCATTCAAAGCGTCGTGGAACGCGAAGAGGAACGCTAGGCGCGTCATGTGTTTCCTCTAGCCTGGCCGTTAATTCTCACAGGGCGAGCGCGGAACGCGGTCGACAGCCAGGCGAGCTTCGAATAGCTATTTTTTGGGCCACTTTGTCGTGCGCGTCTCGAGGGCAGTTTTCATATTGAAAGAACGTTAGGAGCGTTGCGTCTGCAAGTGTCGACAATGGAGAATCAGACGCTCTTAGATGCTTCTTGTATATATATATCTCATCAATATCTATACAATTGTAAATTGTGTGTATAGGTCATCAAAAATGTAAATTAATCAAACCTTGTGCATATATGCATATATAACGTTTGTCACGTCTTCACATGATGATAGGGGATTGTACGGAAGACTCACGGGTTTTACCGATCATCTCCGAGCCAGCTCCTCAATCATCATTCACTTCGTAGATATGGCGTGATTTTTTTCATACCATATATTTCGCGGACTTCTACAACTGCGTCACTTAGAACTGCAGCGCCATCGGGCGCTCTGGCGGAAGAATTGCACAAGGCTCTCTGTCCGGCTAAGAGCCATGCTGTGCGAGCTTCGCAGCTCAACTAACTTCAACTGCAATCTACAAAGCGCACGAGTGAGGAGGTTCCTGTACACTGACACGAATGGCGCTACTTTAGTTATTTTTCAGGGACTTTAGTGTGGTAGTGTATGCACGAGCACAGACGTAGGTTACCACAATATTCAGGAGTGCACAAGGTGCCGTGTCTTTCCTCAACGACGCTTTGAATAAGTACATACAGAGTACCAGTGTTTATTATGTGCTTGTTGATGCCACCTTCGCGCGGGATTTACGATATGCTGTGTCCAGGTAATATCCTAAATACTTGAGCTACTACAATGGTGAAATCATGATCATGTGCGTTAGTCGTCGCGATGGAGATGTGCCACTAGGCGTCAACGTAGGTGCATCCACGTCAAACGGTTCTGTAGTTGCCAAACACCAATAAACGTTCTATCAACTCTCGTAAATCAGTGCACAGTAAACAATGAACTACTTCTGTGAAGACACATTTCGCATTCGTGTTATATCGATCCCAATAACACAGAGATCAGCCATGTTTTTTTCTCTCTCAATCGATGTATTGATCCTGCCCCGCCACCCTTCGAAAGCTTTCTGCATCTAACGTGGTGTTGCACTGCATTCATCATCGGAGGCACCTCGCCTGATTTTAAGAGCGGAGCACTTTAGGCTTTTCGTTTCGTTGGGGTTTGCGAACATGTAATTGTCGTCATCATAAACCGGTATTTTCGCAGGGTCTGTATTTCTTGATTGCACGAAAGCCTCTGATACCATTAGTCATAATATTTTATTACGTAAATTAAAATCCTTGGGTATCACTGGTCCATCCTTGACCTTCGTCAAAAATTACCTTCTTGACCGTCAACAATCAGTCTGCAATTCTAATGTTAAAATGATTATTCAAGGGGTCCCAATGGTTCTATTCTTGGACGCTCACTGTTTTGAATCTATATTATTGATTTGCCTGACTGCCTTGATGATTCTAAAGTTATTCTTTACGCTGACGATATGACCATTTCCATCTCGCATAAATCATTGCCTACTCTGATCAATATGCTGAACAAGGAACTGACTAATGTCGTTGAATGGTGTCGCTTACACAACGTAATTTCAAACCCGCTCAAAGCTCAGTTCATGGTATTTAAAACATCACAAAAAATGCTACCTTTCATACCACAAGTATCCTTTGACAATCATTTCATTCCTGCGTCTAACTGTGTTTGTTTTTTGGGCGTAAAATTAGACCCTTATTTGAAGTTCACCAATCATATTCTTTACGTCAAACAAAAAACAGCTTTTGGTATAAGATCACTCATCAAATCACGTCGTTTTTTTCACTTGAAGCCTCTTTTGTCTTTATACTTTGCCTTCATACATAGTCACATCACCTATGGCATCACATCATGGGGAAATACATATAACACTCATATTTCTTCCCTACAGCACATTCAGAATCAG
This sequence comes from Rhipicephalus sanguineus, assembly GCF_013339695.2. Lineage (NCBI taxonomy): Eukaryota > Metazoa > Arthropoda > Arachnida > Ixodida > Ixodidae > Rhipicephalus > Rhipicephalus sanguineus. The sequence continues at coordinate 4,358 of NW_023615785.1, read as the reverse complement.
ACCATTTGCACTATTGCCAACATTTCATTTTATTCTAATTCTACCCCACTCCTTCAGGCTAAGTGTATTCTTACTGTGTCTGGCTTATTTAATTTTCACCTAATCATAATGTTATTTACACAAATTAACAAACAGCTTGTGCTTGATTTAATCGATGCTAGTTTACCCACTAAGACCAATAGCACTAGATTCACCCAAAGTCGCAACTTCCTTTTACCTAAATGTAACACCAACTATAGCAAAATGACGTCCGCCTTCGAGGTCAATAAATTGTGGAATAACCTGCCCTCTACACTAAAATCATCATCCTTTCATGCATTCAAACATGAACTTAAAAACTTCATCTTACATAACTAGGTTGACAACGAGAATTATTTCTTATGTAAACGGACCCTCGTCTGCATACTACTATCTACGAATTTTGTATTTTGAATGAATAAACTGAATAAACTGAACTGAACTGTTATGCGTTCGCTTCGCCTACTTCAACTTCTCCTTCGCTCTCATAACAGGTATACCGATTTGTCCGGCGTCGAATGCAAAAGCTATGATGGGCGAGTCTGCTGCGTGGCTAAAAATGACGTAACATCATGTAAAACTAGTCACGTCATAAGGGGTCTTGCATCCAAAAACGACGATATGATTATGAGGGAAGCATCGAATTGCAGCTGGACCCGCCACGGTGGTCTAATGGTTATGGCGCTCGACTGTGAACCCGAACGTTCCGGAATCGAATACCGGCTGCGGTGGCTGCATTTTCGATGTAGGCGAAAATGTTTTAGGCCCGTGTACTTAGATTCATGTGCACGTTAAAGAAACACAGGTCGTCGAAATTTCCGTAGCCCTCCACAATGGCGACTCTAATAATGATATCATGGTTTTGGAACGTTAAATCCCAGGTAATAATATGAATTGCAGCTGCCAAGGCCGCGATTCAGTCCCGCGAACTTCAGCTCAGCAGTCGAGCACCATAGCAACTATACCACCGTGTCGGGTAGAAGGCCATCACTAGGGGCTGTTTTGGCGTGCCTTAGTAACAGATCTGTCACAACAGACAATCTTAAACTCCTTTCGCATCGGAATGGCGGATACCTCCAAGTGCTACTCCTGCGGAACCGAAAAGAGAATTGAACACGTCCTGTGCAGCTGCACTCCCTATGGCACTCAGCGACGCCCGCTCCGCATGCTTCTGAATCTACTGGACTCGAGGCCATTTTCTGCAGTCATGATCCTAAGACCATGGCCGTTTGCGTCGCGGGCGCAGAAGGTAGCGAAAGCGTTACTGAAATATTTAGGTCAACAGATCTGTGCGACCGCCTGTAGACTTGTTGAGCTCTCTAAGTGTGCTTGTGGTTGTGTTCCTCTCTATTCTATTCTGTGTCTCTTTTGCCGTTTTAATCCTTTCCCCAGTACAGGGTAGCAACTGGACATACGTCTGGTTAACCTCCCTGCCTTTCGCTGCTTCTCTCTCTAGCTCTTAAAATGCCGACCAGAACTCTCGTCTCAGGAGAAGTCTATGAAGACTTTATAAATTTTCTTGTGGAGTAGAGGCCTACTAGAGGATAATGGTTCGTTCCTCACCTTCACTTTTGTTTACTGGGCATCGTCTGTTCAAAAAGTATCCAGCCACCAATAAATGACGGGATATTTTCTTGGGTGAAGATATGGAGAGGACATTCAGGCGAAGGCATGCATTTTTTTGCGCCCACAGAGAGTGCCAGCTGCTGACAGCAGGGCCATGAGTGAGTACGTGTGGTGAGCGCTATTCGGATTCTGGTAAGCTGCAAAATGACGGGACAATACTAGCAGCCATATTGCATCAAATTTTGTGAAGAGCTTGGCGCTACACAAGTGGAATCCAATCGCAAGACGCATGTCGCTTTCAGTGACGACGCCATGAGCACCTCCGCGATCAAAGAGTGGCACAACCACTCTAAGGATGAGCAAACATCAGTGGACAGCGAACCGCGTTCAGGCAGATGATCAACAAGCCGATAAGGGAATGTCATTGGGCAAGCATGGGCATTCTTCACAAGGTTCCGTTTCCTCACAGTCCAGGAACTCGCAAAGAGGTATGCGTAAGCATTGGATCTGTATATGCAATCTTTTGTGAATTTGTGAGGAAGAAACTACCGGATCTGTGGGCAACAAAGACCTTGCAGCTCTGTCATATTAACGCATCCGACTATTCTGCCCAGCTAATTACGCTTTCTGCAGTGAACGAGACATTCCTCTATTTCGTCAGGCTCTCTAATTCCCCGACATGGCTTTGTAAGTTTTTTCTAGTTCTTCTCAAGCTGAAAATTGCGCTTAAAAGAAAGCGAGCAGAGTTTATGCGAAATGAGAGGGCCGGCTGATTATTCTTCTCAAAAGAGAGCGCTTGAGGAATGTCTTCTACCATGACGGAAGCTCTAAAAGTGTTGTGTACATCGCCGAGAATACTAATATGAAGGGTTTTAGGGTTTCGTACCTTCTATAGAAGAATTGCATTTCTACTGACTACAGATGCGATACTTTTTGAATACATCTCGTATGCCTGTGTTCACGCTTGCTTCTCTCCATTTTTATATCTTTCTTTCCTCTTCCCCTTCCACTCAGTCAAGGGTAGCAAACCAGATGTAATTGCGTTTATCCTCCATGCATTTCCTTCTTTTGCAGGGGCGTAGCCAGGGGGGGGGGGGTTTAGGCATGCATTTTTCCGGGGGAGGGACCGACGGGGGGAGGGGCGCACGGGCCTGTGCACCCCTCCCCCTCCCCCCCCGAATTTTTTTTGCCATGGCATACAGAGCTCAAATTGACACTCGATCACATCTGCCTGCCCGCCCCCCCCACTTCAGGTCAAGGAGGTGCCAAAAAAAAAATTCCCGCTACCCCCCTGTTCTTGTGTCTATCTCTCTCTCTCTCTGCCTCTCTCTCTCCTTCAAGAAGAATTCTTCACTGATCGTTGCTGATAGATTCTCGACCCGGGATGCGTCTTCGGTGTGAGGCAATGGTAAATGTTTTGGCTCATCTCATGAACAACGATGTGCGCAAAGCCACATGGGAGTACCACGCCAAGTCCTATTACTCACACCAAACGCTTCGCCGCCGTTTCCGTTGATATCACACGCGAAACCTCTTTAGGAGCTTACGTATCGCATGCTTTGTTCTGCCAGGTGTACCGCAGCAACGGAAGCACGGCTTTCCGATCTTTCGCAGTCCGTGCTGCGCGTGCTTCGTGTTTTCTTCGCGCTTCCTTGTGCGGTTTTAATACACCGTCTATATATGTACACTAGGAAATGCGAACCTTTGCGCAAGATGTCACATGAAAGGTGCTTCTCGGAACACACGCCCTGGCGCATTGAAATAATTCATGTACATGACTGCTTATAGAACGTGACAATCGCGGTGACCGAGACTGAAAGCGTCGCCTTTGCTAACAGAGGCAGCTAACAAAACATTCGCATATTCAAGGAGGCTTGGAGTTGGCATGCACTACAGTGATGATCAAGCGCGATTATTATTAAAATGTGGTCAACCCGTCAATATCAATGAAGAGCAGAGATCTTGTGACAGTACCATGATATACGTTTCAGGCAATCCTCTTTTTGGCCACCTTCTATGCAGCTTAGGCACAGGTTGCCTGATTAAAACACCTCAATCATTTTTCTCCTGCTCGTGCACTTTCATTGACTATGTGATTCGTGCTTATTAAACTATGTGTTATATGATAATAAATACCAGTCTTCTATTTGTTACAGGGCTATTCGCCACTTTGTTCACCTTCAAATGTGGGATCAGCTAAGGAAACGTGGATACTGACAAAATGTGAAGTTTACAAAGCAGAGAAGCTGCTGAAGGTGGCAAAGGAGTGCGCGGAGAATTCACATTGCTCCTCGCGGCGAAGAGCCTATGCAAAAATGATATACAAACCGCTCGCCATACGCCACGTTAAGTCAGCTTTATGTACTTTTCGCAAAACCCATAGAAATGTCTGAAATATTCGCTTAAAAGCAGCTGGCTGGTACGTATGGGCATATTATATATGAATGCTACATGATATTATCAGACAATCACGCAGAAAATGTAAATGTATGCATACGCACAAATACAATAATACCGAGAGCACATATCAAGAGCCGGAACGCGGTTTTCACGAGAGATGGAAATTGTAATGCTTAAACATCTGCGTAATTGAATTAAGAGAGGATACTTGTCTGATACACATGGCGCTACTCATGAATAACAATACCTGTCAGTCACGTGCCCTTCTTAATTATCGTTTTAGTGGCAGACCACATTTCAACGACACAATGCTTGTGGTCGAAGGTGTGCTGTATGATTCATTCAAGGTCGAACCCAATTTCAACGGACATTTT
>NW_023615784.1:0-60001 GCF_013339695.2 Rhipicephalus sanguineus | reverse complement strand
ACAGCGCGCGGCTAAGCCACGAGGCGTACGTCTTTCAGCATGCTACCGGCGAGCTATTTGTAAACACCATTTACTTCTGCGTGCTTTCTTGATCACTAGCGAGATGGCCCAAAGGGCACGAGGAGGTGCACATTAAAGGTCGTCGCCCCACTCCTTGCGCGGCGCATTCCTGCGGCCTGCCTCGCCAGGTGCACTTTGCCCTATACAGGGCGTGGTCGCCTACGCGCGCGCTTAGCTCGTGAGGGGGTAGGTTTGTACGTCTTGTGCTTTCACCGCGATGTCCGCGCTGAATTTACAAAGCGTACGAAGGTCACTTCACTCGCAGTAGCGGCCGCGTTTGCGAGAGGAGTGCGCTGTTCAAACAGAAAGAAGTCACGACTCTTACACTTGTTAGTTCGGGCTCCTCCTGTGTATACCTCTGCGTTCGTTTTGTACGTCCTCCTTTGTGTTTCAGGGGCGCGCTTTAAGTGTCGAGCTGTGACACTTCATAGTTCGCACTCGTCCCGTGTGTGTACTTTTCGTGCGCCCTTTGTGCTTGAGCGACACGCTGCAAATTTCGAGCTGCTTTCAGTTCTTCGCGTTGCGTTCCAAGTTGTTTCCAACGCATTCATTGTTTCGCCGTTGCGGCGAAACTGTGACTTTTTGTTGGCCATGTTCATAACTGATGTTGAAACGCTTATTCGTCGAAACACTGTATGACAAAGAAAAATGCTTTGTGATCGTCTCTTCATTATTAAGAGCTAAAAAGAAAATCATAGCGTTCAAGTTCCAGCAAAAAACGCTACACAGCCCATCGTCTAAAGCAGTGTTTTGTTCTGGCCAGCGTTGCAGGCAGTCAGCCCCGAGAGTTAAAAGGCTTCTGAAGCAACAGTAATAGAACGTCAATGTACCCATCTATAACTAATTATAGTTGTGCTCCAGTGCGAAGTTTTCCACAAAAGGCGTCTGTGCGGAGTGACGCTACTTGATGTCGCAAAAAAGAAACAAATACAAAAACGCATGTTGTTCACGAAGTTGTAGGGTTTCCCAAAGCGTGCGAAATTTACAAAAAATTCGCGGGAAACTGTGACAGCGTTTTTGAGTGTGCAGATATTATTCGCGTACGCTTTGCATGCACTCACTCTAGCCGCCATCCTGTTTGCTGAGGAAAATGATCTACATCCGTTTATGAATTTAACAGTGCTTTCGCCGATTCGCCTTCAGTTGATCCCGTTACCAATATTGACGGGAAATTCACACACTGATAAGTTGTCCAGTTGGGCGTCTAACGATGCATACTTAAACACATTCGTATACCTTCGCGCAGTCTAGCGCTTATTTTCATTTCTTAGTTAGGACTTGTACCTTACAGAGGTGAGCCTTGCTGTGCGTGCATATAATTGGCTCAATGTAAGGGGACGAATTCATGCCCCTTGATGCGCTGCACATCAAGGGGTTTCCTAACTTTTTCTTCGGAGACAACATCACTTTCAGTGACCAGATTCGTAGTGACAAGGCGCGGTTATCAGGAGATATGGCACATACTCGTTGCCATGCTTGAAGCTTTGATGTCACGTTTGAATTCTGGACCACTATTTATCGAGATGTATACAAAAATCCGCTAAGAGGTGTTTAGAATCTGCATTTCTCCCATGCTTGGTTGTTGCAGAGGTGCTGTTATTGCTTTAATTTTTGTGATGTGCCGCTGATTAGAAAAAAACAAAAGCGATTAGCGAAATCCTCTATAGATGGCAATATGTATTTTAAATATATTCGTGCCATACAGTCGTGGCATGCTCAAGCAACGGCTAGTTGCGACAGTGTACGTTAGCTCGTATGATAAGAGGAGGCGGCATGCAGCAAATGTTGCACATAGACGTGCACGCTAATGCACTTTACAAACATTAGTGATATTCGTTTTCTATATAGAAAGCTGCAACCAAAGGAGAGCCATTTCAAGGTTTTTCAGTACTCGAAAGCAAAAGGTTTTACGCTTCTTTAGCGTTGGCATGAAACAGCCGCAGTGGGCCACAGAAATGTGAAAGCCGAAAACAAAGTCCATGTATAGAACGAAGACGCGAGGGAGTTCATCGGTGCCAAATGTGTCGTAGGATTTCAGAATATGTGCCGCGAAGGAATGAACACCTGCGGCCGTTTCAAACTCCCTTGGAATGAGTGCGTACTGCAAGTGCAGTTGCGAAGTAGCCTCTACAAATTAATTAATCATTTTCAGAAATAGCGAAGTAGCCACTACGCGTCTGTAAGGCAATACGTGCCCCTACGAAGCTCGACACTATTGTGATTCTGTTCCTCCGATAATCATTTATTAAGCCCGTTTGCTTTGTATTAAGTGGGCCTTTGTAATAAGTTGACATCCACCCACTCGTTGCGCAATTCACATGGTGTGACGCCTGGCGTGATTGCACCCTTCTGCCACGCAATGATACATATTCAAGACGGTGGTCTGCAAGGCCAGATAGCGCAAGATATTGAGAAAATATCAACGGAAAAATAGCAAGAAATAAACTAATTGACAGAGGTGATGTTAGATGAGCGTCTTTTCTGTAAATTCCTTTCTCTTCTTGCTGTTTTCGCCACTCATACTTTAAGAATTTTACATATTTTAGCTTGACTTCTTGCCTGACGCGAACCTTGCATAACAAATTTTTCCGGTGAAGTCTCAAGCGCTAGCGTTGCTCTGTGGCCGAATACTTGACCACCACGCACAATGCCTGAGTTCGATTCCGGATGAAACCTAGGTTTTTGTATCATTGGGCGCGATGATACGCTATGATACAGTTGCGACAGGAACCGGCGGTGGCTGTGGATGTCATTGCCTCTCAAATCGGCTGTTGTTTTCAGCTCATAACAGCCTACGCTGTAAAAACGTAAATGTTTATCCCGGTAGGTGAGACAATCAGCTTCTGTGTATATGTTAGCTTCGAAATCTTCCAATGCCAAGGCCTTTTTTTAACACGAAAGCGTTTTATGCCGGGGTACACCAAGATTTCACTGACGCATTTCCATCACGGAAATGACGTAGAAAAAGTGTACACAATCAGATTACAAAGAAATAAGTTCCGTCAACGGGCATCGAACCCACGACAGCTCGGTCCGTCCGCGCTATTCACTGCGCCACTCTCACAGACTCTAGAGGTTCTACAAACGCGCCTTTTATATGTACCACTCTCCCGGTCGGCGGGGTGGTGTTGCCCTCTGGGAGCGGAAAAGTAGAGTAATTCATTATTACTGTAGCTTCCGCGCTTAGTACCTGCAACGCGTTACACCTTCGTCCCATTCGATGCGTTTTCAATAGAAGTGCAATTTTGTCCATGCCTTAACACACTGCTAGGTGGCGACATTAATGCAAGCGTCGTAAAACCGTGGGCCTCGCTCACAGCATCACGCTAATGAAACAAAAAAATGCCCCCACCTCCCCGAAGGGAATCGTGAGTAAATGCGAATGCATTTCTTGCGCCGAGAGTACACGTCGTAGTAATTTTAATGGAGTAAATTAATGACGAGACGAGGAATTGTACCGTAACCATTTATTTACACATTCATCAGCACCTGTTTGTGTTGTCATTGTATCTGACAGCCATAATCTCAGCCTTGTGGTTGCCGTTGGCGTTTCACAGCGGCGTCTCGAGCACACATATCCGGATGTTCTTGAGAGGCGCCCAGCCAGCGAACAGTCGAGAGTGAGGCGCGAGCGGACGGGAGAGTGGGGCGCAGGGAGGAGAAAGAGCGAACGGCGAGAGAAGGAGCGGCGAAGCGCTGCACCTTCCCTCTCCTACCCTTTCTCGCACGACATGCTCCGGTTGCTAGCGGCGAGGATAAGCGCGCGTCCCGCAGCTGTTGCTATGGAAGAGGGAGCCCGGTGCTATAGGCTGCTATAGGCGGTTGCTAACGGTTGCTATAGGCGGGGAACCCGGTGTACAGCCAGGTGAGGCAGGCGCGCCTCACCTGGCTGTACACCGGGTTCCCCGCCTACGCGCTCGCCGCGAGAAAAATTGCTGCCGGGCATCCAGAACGGCACGACGCGCTTTGCGTTTCCCTCTAGTGCGTGGTGTTCAATCCCATTTTAACATGCCGCAGGATGGCGACCAAGTTCTGCGTCCAATATGCGATGCTCTGCTGGCTGTCACAACTCGTTCTCTGATTACGCTTTCACCGTTAACTACTACAGCTACCACAAAGGTTTGTTTAATCATTGAACATGGACGTTAGTCGTCGGCATAGAGATGTACCAGCAACCGTCAAAGTGGGTGCATCCACGTTAAACGGTGCTATAGCTGTCAGACATCAATATACATTGTGCAAACTCTCTTATATCAATGTACAGTAAACATTCAGTTACTTCTATACCAGCACGTTTTACTTTCGTGTTATTTCAATTCCTGACGGAGGGATCAAGCATGTTTTCAGCATTTATTTAGTTTTTAAAATTAATATTCAGAACGATACATCATGTTCGGTGTCCGGAAGAACACTCAAATTTCCGCGTTAGATTGGCCTTATATTGCTTACGCAATTAATCATATTTCTTAGCTTCATTATTACTTGTATGGTAATTTTCATCCTATGTGCACTGCAGGCACAAGCCCCCTCGGGATTAACAAAATCCACCCTACAATGAGCGAGCATCACGTAGCTTCCCTTCAGGAGGTGTCCTAACGTAGGATGGACAGCCGCATATAAGGAAAAAAAAGTGCAAAACTCTATTATTGTTTTTGTAGATAATGTAAGTTGTAAATAAAAGATCTAAGGTATTAACACTTTCACTCAGCCAGGCTGGTCTAGTGTCACCCTGCTGAAATACATTTCCAGTACCTGAAAAAAAAATATCAGTCTGAAAGTCACGCACCTACGGTCGTCCGGTAAGGTAACGAAGACGCACATTGCCTACATGATTCTGGCTCTATCCACATGTCAGAATAACCTGAAATTTTCGAATGGTACGGTTAAACGTAGAACATAAGCTTCCGCCCCAGAAGTGCACTTCTCCGGCACTCCACTTTTGGTCATTCAGGCTGGTTTTTAGATGCGCCGCATTGTATAGGAAAAGCTCAGTGAACAGGCGGCGCCACGGAGCAGTACTACTAGCGCCAATATGCGGCGGGAGCTCGAAACGGCGGGTCTGCCACGGAGTGGCGCGGCGTTTTGAGGCGGCGTATTTGAATGCAGCTGCCTGCATAGTTTCGGATGCCGCGAAATGTCAAAAATAGTTCTTTGCGGCTTCAAACCTGTGCAGCGCTTGGAGGAGTACTTCCGTCGGTCTGTGCTACTCAAAGGCGAGAAGTTGTACGATGCCGGACACGTTTATGACGTGAAGGAGACGGACGGCGTTGTTGTAAGCACGCGATGCCATTCTCAACAAGGGAAACAAATATACGTCGTCTCTTTGCGGGTTAGTACAGCACGCTTCCATTTCAATCCAAAAGCAAACATTTGCCGTTTCTTCGCGCCTTGGTGAAATGACTTCGCTTCCATTTGTTAGACAGCGCCGTTGCACAAGATGAGCGGTCGCAGCCGTGTAGGCGACTGCGCCGCACCGCCGTCCTCGCGGGCTGGCAAAGGAATCAAGTAGGACGGTGTTCTGTGGTTCAAACGAACTCGCCCAAAATCGCGCATTTATCACGCTGCATTCGAGCCCTAGCTTGCTGTTCGCTCAATGCAAAAAAAAAAGTCATGCATGCGCGGCTGCTGGCAAATGACCCGCGGGTGCAAATTGCCGCGTTTGAGTCGATCAGTACTGTACAGAAAGTACTTAAATCTCAGCGGCTGTGACGTTTAATACCCCGTGCTGCACTGTATGCACTACGGGGTATTTTGCACGTCGTAAAAATGGATTAAGTCTTTGGTGCAAAATATATGGGCGGTCGCTCTGTATGCGTACTTGGGTAATTCTTCTGATTTCGCGATCAGCAGTGAAATTGTTTTGCGTTATTGTGATTACAGCTGCACGAGGCCGACCGCTATGTCCTCGAAGGCTCATGCGACTGCAGGTACGGCGCAGCTGGCAACTGCAAGCATTGCGCTGCCGTTGCCGTTTATATGAACAGAAAAGAGGAGGCGTCATGCACCTCCCAACCGCAGACGTGGAGAATGCCGTCAAAAAAGGCGCGTTCGAGTGACAGGGCACCCATTCACGAACTTTTCGGCGGTAAGTTGGCGCACGAGGAAAGTGCATATGGTTGCATGCAGACGACAGTTGCTATCTGCGCGTTGCAGAAAAGTAATAGTGACATCAAGGCAAATTTCCCCGCGCACGCGTATGTGTACATCTCCAGGCACGCTGCGAAATCAGTATTGCGTCTGAATAGCACTTATATCAGCTGATAACTTTTAGTAGCAGCCAGGAATTTTTTTCGGCGTGGGGGTGTTCAGCCATACTTTAGGTATGTTCGTGCGTGCGTTTGTATGTGTGCGTGTATGTTCAATCTACACACGCAAAACTGAAAAATTTCGGGGGGGGGTACTCTACCCCTCCCCCACCCCCTGGTTACGCCACTGTGGCCCACCAGTCAGTGCTTGTGCACCTTAATTTTCGAAAAAGACCGGGCTGGCAATTCGGCTGCTTGATCAGACGGTAATGCACGTGCACGGGCCGCGCACGTTTAAGCAAGCGCGGTGAGCCACAAAACAAGCATGTGAACGCCTACCCTCCGAGGCGGCACGCCGGCGGGCACTGCTTCATTCAACTTAGCTCCCCACGGCCGGACTGAAGAAGCGCGAGGGCGTTCCTCGTCCGCGCGCCTGTCCTTTCTTCTCTCGATAAACACCTCCTCCCCCCCCCTCCCACTGCTGGCCGCACCTCAGGCGCGGCCAACGGGTCGTTACTCCTTTTGAAATTAACCACATCCTCCTCTCCCACCTTGATTAAAAAGTTCATTGAATTTTGCTTTGCTCTTAAGCCAATTTAGAGATCACTTTTTTTCAGCAACATGTCTTTTAGCACAGGTTCTTGATTTCGTTTTCAGAAAACACACACCCATATGTCACCGGCAGAGAGCCAGTGGTACATGAACCAGAATTCCTGCTTAAATACTTCCCGGACCTTCAATGTGCTGCAAACGCAATCTTGAAAAAAATTCATGAAGCTGGAAAAGATGCCTCCGCTGCGACACAGGATAACAATGCTGACATTGAAGACGACATTTCCACGCTTAAGAGCCTTTTAAGAGAACCACCACAGAGGCTTCACGCCTTAGCTGTTGTACAGACGCAGCCAAGCTTGATCATGAGAAGAAAGTACGATGATCATCATCTCAGCCCTGAGGAATCCTTATACTACAATGAAAATGTGTGTGCCGACACTTTTCGTCTGTGTGCATTGACGAAAGGTCAGTCAAGTAACTTAAGGTGAGTGCTATGAATCCAAAATAATTATTCATGGTTTACCTGTTGGTACAACATGCACCTTTTCCTATTGTGCGAGTGTCAACAGGTGGCATCAGGAAAGGCGCTTCCGCATTAACTGCTCCACTGCACACACAATTCTCAGAAGTAGGAAGAGCCCCCAGGAATTGGTTCGCACTCTCCTCTATGGACCTAAATTTTTTTCGACAGCCATGGCACATGGTATGTGCTTATCACGTTACAATATTTTTTTTATAGATGCACAACAGCCTTTTTTTTAGGAACAAAAATGGAACCAATAGCGAGGAAAGCGTTTGAAAACAAGCTCAGCACAAAAGTCTATGAGGTAATGATAATTTCAAAAACCACAGGCTGCTGTCACCTGTGCACATGGGCAATTCTTTTCATGTGAAGAAAATATGCTGCAAATCTTATGCTAAAAAAGAATGCTACATTTCAGGCAGGACTTCTGGTTCATCCTAGTCAGCCCTGGCTGTCAGGAAGTCCAGACGGTCTCTTCTCAACAGGTGAAGACACTTGTCTTCTTGAGATAAAGTGCCCTTATGCGAGGAGGGACGAAGAGATCATCAACCACCAAGAAGAAAAGTGTTTTGTGCCTTACCTGAAGTACATAAATGGAAGGCTTACCTTGTCAAAAACACACAGATACTACACACAGGTGCAGCTACTAATGTTCATATGTAATGTCCAAGAGTGTTTTTTTTTTGTGTACACACAGAAGCAGAACATCATTGTGTGCGTGCAGAGGGATGACGGCTTTCTCTCCGAGGCAGTTGGCGCCCTTGAAGATTTCTATTTTGCCTACTTACTGCCAGAATTGTCCAAATGGCAAGGACATTGACATTGCTTGTATGTATGAAAATAGGGGTTGTGACCACCTTCCCATTTTCTTTGTGATATTTTTATAATGTACCATCAGATCTTGTTTCAAGAGGTTTAGTATGAACCATGCAGCATGTTTTGAGTCACGAAAGCTTACTGCGTGAACTCATTGTCGTTCCCAAAGTAGTTTGAGCAAGTACAGCATTTGATGCTTTAAAGTCTGCTTCTAGCGTTTTGATTGTGTACATATGCGCGGTGCCATTTTTCACCAGTCCTTGAGCTAAGATGATAGTCAATTGCAGTGTGTTTGCCACTGATGTAAACCCTATGGGAAGTGAGGGCTAGTCAAGCTTTTTTCCTTACGTTTTTATCCTTACTCCTTGCAAGGTTGTATGAATATGCTTCTTTCAGTAATAAAGAAAACAGTCAAGCAATAACAGCCTGAGAGAGAGTTGAGTCTAATTAATCACGATGATTGTCAGTGCACTAAGTGAACAAAGGATGGGAGAAGTACGACAAGCGACACATCTTTTTCACTCAGTGTTCTGGCCATTTCCATGCCTATCAGTCAACATAATTACTGTATGTTGCACCTTGTTTTCTTTTCGGCATCCTGCAAATTCAGCATAGTACTCAAAGGCATGCCACAAGTTGCTTGCTCCACGTGTCATGATCAGTTTCTTGAAAGGTATTTATTTGTGGCTATAAAACACTTCAAATCGTGACAGAACAATTTACACAGAATAACACAGAGATGCTCATTTACTTCAAAAACACTTCACGAGCGAATTTCATAATTGTAAGCACATCTAGACCAAACAGCAATACACTTCGTAGCAACAGGAAGAATATTTCTCTCGAGCTTACTACCACTCACAGTTAAAAACTATATCTTAATCATAAACAAGCATCAATGATGTGACTAACTCGTACAATAACTCCAACATCACTATGAAAAAAAAAAACAAGAGGCAGAAAATAATTTCTCAACTTACACCATCTTCACAGCTTGATTTGTCCCTGGTTAAAAGATAATACTAGTACAAGAACTTGACCTACTATTCAAAAGGTTTTAATGAGGTTGCGCAGTGCACGCATCCATAACAGCTAAAGTGGGTAGTGCATCAAAGATAGAACATACTTTTGAAATATGAAAAGGCAAACATTATGGTATTCTATAGCCTCCTTTTCTTGTCAAGGAAAGATTTTTAGCAGTACAGATATACGCAATACAGCCCCATGTCTGACAGTGAACGACAGAGCTGAGAGTTTATATTTAACACTTCAAATAAAGCTAACTGAAATGCTCAAATTCAGCTGACTTGAGATGTCTGCAGTTGTCGGCTCTCTTATTATTGGATGCTAAATATTAGCTAGTACACAACAAACATGGAAAACATTGCACATGACAGGAATCAATTCAGTTGGCACACGTGTATTTAAAGCATTGTACAACTTGATCCGTTGAATCATATACTCCATATGCATTGGCACTCTGGCTTGATTTGTCCCTGGTTAAAAGCTAATACTAGTACAAGAGCTTGACCTACTATTCAAAAGGTTTTAATGAGGTTGCACAGCGCACGCATCCATAACACCTAAAGTGGATGGTGCATCAAAGATAGAACATACTTTTGAAATATGAAAAGGCAAACAATATTGTATTCTATAGCCTCCTTTTCTTGTCAAAGAAAAAGTTTTAGCAGTACACATACACGCGATACAGCCCCATGTCTGACAGTGAATAACAGAGCTGAGGGTTTATATTTAACACTTGAAATGAAGCTGACTGAAATACCCAAATTCGGCTGACTTAAGATTCTGCAGTCGTTGGCTCCTTTATTATTGGAGGCTGCATATTAGCCAGTACACAACACACATGGAAAACGTCGGACATGGCAGGAATCAATTCAATGGGCACACGTATATTTAACACATTGTACATCTTGATCCGCTGGATCATACGTTCCACATGAATTCGCACTCTTGCAATGTTATAACTCTGCTCTACATCGGCCTCCGAGAACTAACCCTGGCCTCTGAGAAAAGGAGGCATAACAAGTACAGCCCCTGCCTTCCCGAGATCCGTGGTAATGCCAGGAAACCCCTTATCAGCCATGATCATGTCGCCTGGTTCTACTTCTTTGAGGAAGTCGGAATGCACTGTGATGAAAGCATCAGAACACCTTCCACCATATGCCTTAGAATGAAAACAGACAGCTCCATTCGGTGTGATTGCTACAAGAAATTTCAGCGTGTAGCCACCCTTGTAGTTTGAATAGAGTGCCCTCTGCTGTGCTACAGAAGCTGGCTGCTCTGTGGGAACCTCCGTGCAATCTATAATCATGGTGCAATTTTGGTAGTGTACTTTGAAGCAATTGGGCATTAGAGACCTGATGATGTGTCTGGGTGGAACGAATATCCATTTCTGAGTTGCGGCAGCCAATGTGCGAAGCACGCTATTAAAATGCCTTGCAGCAGTCATTCTGCTTACAGAAAACAAAATGGCAAGTGATGAGTACGTAATGCCCAACTTTAGCTTCATTAAAAAAAGCAGGAGTCTGTCATGCATGGAAACATCACATGAGCGGTCAGCAGCGACAGGCAGCAGCGCAAATAAAACTGCATACATTTCCAATGTGACACCACAGAGATCTCTCATGGCAGAAGAGCATGATTTTACGCTTTCATAGCCACTGAAACAAGAAGTTCTCTGGCTTGGCCCACTGTGGCGTGAAGTGGTTGAGGGGCTGCACTGAACTTCTGCATCACGAACAGTTCTGTGTGACACCTGTGTGCTTGTGTTATGCCCATCTAATGAGCACAAAAACAAAACCAAACCTCCACAGGTGTCATTATCATCAGTCTGACAGGCCTGCATAAAAACAAGATAAAAAACTAATCAAGCAATGAGAGAAATTTATCCATGCAGTAGAAAATATAAATAGCAGGATTCTACAATGCATACAGGAAATCCCAAATTTCAACCCTCTTTCCCAATTATTTTCCTTGACCTAGTGACACAGTGAAAACATACTTACTGCAGCAGTAGCTTAATTACAATAAAAAGGTTCAAACACTGCTTACTGCATTTCGGCTATAAAGGTTTGAGCAAGTGATGACTGATTAAATGTGACAGAACAATATGGAGCCTCAAAATAAAGCCTGAAAATTGAGCTACTATTTGGGTAAGCATTGAATTTCAGAAAGTTGATCATCTTGCACTTTAAAAGTAGTAGTACTCCAAATACATGTTGATCACCAAAGTAATGGCGTTCCTGAATGTCCGTAGTCTCTTAGTGGAACCTTTTCCGCTGTGCATGAATCACAAGTTGCATGTGATATAAGATGCATTATTTTCACTGCCAGGTCATGCACCAAGTGCTTAATAGGAAAACTCATAGGAACAGGTGCAATTCCTTTTTCTTTCCCACCTGAAGCGTTAGCACCCTGCTCGTGCCTTGGTAACCAGCTCATGATATGATGCGACTGCGATTCTTGGGGGTATTTATGGCAGATGCAGTGCTATGCCTTCAGCTGAAGAGCATCTACTCATTCTGTTATTCCCAGTGAAGCGAGATGGAACAGTGGTGCCCAAGCAGTCCAAGAAACACATCATTGTGCGATTCAAAAATAAATGTCAGGTTAATGTATTTGATAAATCTCATAGCCACTTTTTGCCTTGATGCAAAGATGTAATCTACCATGGTAGTGTGGCTGAAGTCATTTTTTACTGAGCTTTTGTAATACGGGTATTTGTTGACTCCTTCATTAGTGAACATGCCAGAGGCAGTGCTGCTGCTACCACTGCACAAGAAAATCTCAATGGTGGGTAGAAAGATCTGCCTCATGTCACATACCCATTTCTGCATGCAATTCAAGGTGAAAACTTAGCTATCTGCCATGATCCATACATTTCAGCAACAATGAATGGTATGGTAATTCCAGCGTATGATACTGCTACAACCTTGCACACAATGAAGACTACTACCAAAATAAAAGAACAATGTTATGTTAGCTGCTGTTGTAATATATTTATTAACAAGTATATCGACTGAAATTAGCCCATAAAGTGCACAGCTGTCACTTTGTGTAAATACAAAAAGCAAATTCACAAGGCCCTACCTGGTCTGCAGTTCGTTCTTGTACCAATGCAGCGGCAGTGCAGAGAAGCTCCAAGCCATTCGCACAAGCACTGGAGGTAGCAGTGTCCTCACTGTCACCAAGATCTGCTTCACTCGTGCGGAGGGAACTTGTGTGTTGAGGATTTGCCGGCCTTGCAGCAGATGCCCTTCTGTTCCATCTAAAAATAAATTACAGTAACAGTAAAGCATATGATGTGCAATTTTACATGGCCTTTGTCAGGCCATCTCGTCTTGTATACCATGTACATCATTAAGGGAAATTGCACACCAACACCCCTTGGTTAGAACTTACCGTTCATATCTTGACAGTGCTCTTTCTGCGTCCACAGGACGGGACTTGTATGCATCTGGAAAAATGGTAGGGTAGTAGCCTGGATGTGCAGCAATGTTGCTCTTTTCGCCGTTGACGAAGTGCTTTGAGCACACCCTTGCTGCATCACTTGGGATCCAAGCAGAGCCGTCACACTCACTGAAAACGCGGTGTAAAGGTTACAAGGCATTAAGAAATAAGGTGCCACTGAGAACAACAAAAAAAGATGCAGCCGAAAAACATTGAAAATTTTTAACACTAAGCAAAACATAGCTTATTAAAGCAAAGAAAAGGGAAAGGTAGGGGGAGAGGCTAGTCAGTGCAAAATCGTGGTTGTATGCGCTTAGTTTTACACAGAGGGAAAGAGCAACAAGCTGATGGACAAAAAAAAAAGTACTTGCGTAGCTTTATTAACAGGGCATTTGTTAGAGCGTTTGCAAACATACAGGCATGCTTCAAAAACCATACCTATATTTTTTCCAAAACGCGGCTTCTTGTAATTATTACGGAGTGGTGAAATTCCAGGAATTTAACCGGCGAAACAAGCGCTGACGAGTGGAATTAGCAGACGACCAGAATGACGTCACTATTTGCTAGACGTACGCTATGCGTGCAATTATCGCAAGCGCAGCACGCACACCCACGAAGCAAAGTAGATACGCTAGCTCATTTTTCTCGTCTCTGGAGAGCATGGCAGTTGCGCTATCTTGGAATTTGGTTTTGCCGCCGCAACTGCTCAGATTTATTTAGTAAAAATTGCCCGCTTTCACTTTTAGGATATGTCAAAGTTGCAATGGTATTTTCGCAGGAAATGCTCCAATTATCCTATCTGACCCGACCGCCTGTCTCCACTCATTAATAATTTAATTTCCTTGATTACTACCGTAATTGACGTCTCTAGTAATCCTAAGATGTCTGTCGGTACAGAAAAAGTAATTATAAAGGCAACAAGCAAATATCACATTTCTCTTATTTTTCACGATTTTCACACACTTCTTAAAACAGTTCGCACGCTCACGAGGACGCGCGTTCAATGCACGTGTGCGTCCAGTGCGCTTTTGTGTTCGATGATTAAAGGCAGTAGAGGTAGTCGAAGCACAATTTGGTACTAATTACACAGATGCGACAGGTACTTACTTCACTCGCCGAACGGCAACAATCCATTTTCTCCGCCGTTCTTTCTCCCACGGCTGGCCGGGAAAACGGAACAATCGGATGCCAGGCTGTCCTTCACGGCTGTGGCAATCTTTGACGCAGCAGTAGCGGCGCTTGTTGGCTTTTGTCCCACTCGAGGTACCGGCGGTACCGGTGCCACGATCACTTGCCATGTGAGCACGGAATTGAGGCACTAACACGAGGCCGCAGGCACTGCTCTCGCTGAATGAAGCTAATTAAACCGCCGCCGCCGCCGTGCGCCACGCCGCTAAGGCCGACCCGCGGGTTTCACGTGGTGGCGACAGATGGCGCAAGCGCGTTCGCAAACTCCACTGAACGGAGCCTATAGCGGATTTCAATCCTGTGTGCGGCGTGACCACCGTTACTGCGCTTGTGCAAACCCTCTCCACACAACTTCTCGCCACGCCCCTTCTCTAGTCACCTCTCTCCCTCTCAACTTTCCACTCTCCCTCTCGCGCGTCTCTATCTTCTGCGACGAGTAGGCAGCAGCGATGCGTCCGGCGTCTTGACGTGGCAAGAGCGGCCGATATCCGCCTCTGCTTCTGTGGCTCTGGACGCGAGGCACTCGTGCTCTCCTTCCCTCGCTGAAGAATCCTACGACGACACCAATGGCATGGACTGCAGAGAGGCAGACGCACATGATCTTGCGACTTTGCGGGAGTGGAATACCTCGGACGCCGGCAGTTCCACGCAGCGGGAGCTGGATGGAGACTGGAAGACAGTCATGATTCTACGCCAGAGGCAAAGGCTCGAGAACGCAAGAAAAAAAAAATACACCATCTCCTGCTCAAGCTAACCATCTGCCCACTGCTTCGCATCCGCACATGGTTCCCTTTAGCGGGAGATGGTGTATTCGCTAAAAGCGTAAGTACAGTACATGGTGTAAATATACGCATTACAGAAATGGAAGCTAAAATTCCTCATTTCAGACTAAACATACTTGGACGGTCTTTTAAGCTTGACTCACAAGAGTAGATCGCGTTAGTGTAATTGCACCCCGTTCGCATCACCTTCCATTTGCTTGCCAAGCTGCGCTCTACCGTGGATACCTCAGCTGTACCGCGATAACAGGATCATATGGGCTCGTAACGTTGTTTGTTTTAAACTCTCTAAGAATGCATCGCTCAAGTGGAATTGCACAGTGACCGCTACGTGGATATTTTTCATTTTTGTAAGTGGGAAAGGACCCAGTACGCGTGCGCAAAGCAGTACGCGCACCAACGCCGCTGCACACTTTTTTGTTGTTGTAGATGATGATCAATGATGCGTGTACGCTCTGTAAATGGTGGTCCTCTAAAGAACCCACTCGTTGCCTAGTGCACGTGTTGTGATGTCTGCTGCGATTTTGCGCTTATGCCACGATATTTTATATGCGACTAGTTGTTGAAGGGTTTTATTTCTCCGAAGCAGTTTCAAGCGCTGGCGTGGTAGATCACGTGACTGACTGCCACGCGGAGTACTTGGGATCGGTGCCGGCTCGAACCTCTGATTTTTATTCCTTGCACCTGCCGCGATTTTTCCCTCAAAACGAACGCCGCCGGCGCTGAAGCTGGCAACGTATTTTCGGCGGCATGGCCCGTTTCGCGCCAACGCATTAAAACACACAGGGTTATTTTATCTATGCATTCACGTAAGATGACTCCAAGTGGAAAGCCATCTTCTTTTTCTCCTCATTCGATGTACTGGTGCCGCCTCGCCACCCTCCGAAATCTTTCTGCACCTAACGTGGTTTTCACTGCCTCCAGGATCAGATACACCTCACCTGATTTTGCACACCCTCAGTGATAGGGTCACCTTTACCAAGCTATGTTGTAATGTGATGTCATCATCATGTGACGTCACAGTAAGGTCATACTGATGTCATAAATACGTCACTAGCTTTGGCGATCTGTGACATCATGACGCCATATTAAGGTGAAGTCATCATGTGATTTTTAGGGGCGAAGTATTTCGTAGCAAACGCAAGGCACTTTCACCGTCTATCTATCTATCTATCTATCTATCTATCTATCTATCTATCTATCTATCTATGTATCTATCTATCTATCTATCTATCTATCTGTCTGTCTGTCTGTCTGTATCTATCTATCTATCTATCTATCTATCTATCTATCTATCTATCTATCTATCTATCTATCTGTCTGTCTGTCTGTCTGTCTGTATGTCTGTCTGTCTGTCTGTGTGTGTGTGTCTGTCTGTCTGTCTGGCTGTCTGTCTCTATCTATCTATCTATCTATCTATCTATCTATCTATCTATCTATCTATCTATCTATCTATCTATCTATTGTTACGACTCTAGTCCGGCGGGCCACGTCAACCGTGGCTCACCCCACAGTAGTACCCGCCAGCCTGTCTTTTGCGGAGAGAAAGGCGCTTTCGTACGAGAGAGAACAGTGGTTTATTTACATATTTAAGGCGGAAGTTGGAACTAGCTGGTATCTTGAATATTATGACATGTTTACTAGCGAAAAAGACGTGGACGAGAAGACGTGTCCTGTATTCCTTCTTCTCGTCCGCGTCGTTTTCGCTAGTAAACATGTCTATTATTATTTACATAGATGCATGAAGAGAGATATCGAGAGGGATGATACAAAAAAGTCTTCGGCCTATATAGCCTCAAGTCAGACCACCATGAGACGCTCTAATACCGGTGTTCGATGCTCCCATCAATTCGTTGAATTGCCGTCCTGGCTTCTGGCCTCCAGAAAGGAGGAAATGAATCACGCAATACACTCGTAGGTCGAGAAGTCAATTAGGGAACACCAGTGCACCACACAATTCACGCGCCACGCCTCAACGAATCCAATCCTGAACGCCAGCGAGGAGGAAGACCGAAATTAGATGGCGGAGCTGTCGTAGACCTCGGGGAATATGGCGACAGCTTACTTCACCTGGTCTTCGTAGCAAACACCCCGAGTACACAGGTTCATCTCAACCCCAGCTTGACGCCCTTATTACAGAACCAGAATTTCGTGCAGCCCTATTGAAATTACGCAATACAGCACCCGGTGATGACCAAATTACCAATGCTGCCATCCGCAATCTTGATGATGCTTCCATATCTCATCTAGTGAACAATTTAGCAAATGTTGGGAAGCTGGTACCCTCTCTGCCTCCTGGAAGCACGCAAAAATAATATTTATCCCCAAACCTCACAAACCCATCACCATCGACAATATTCGCCCCATTTCATTGACATCCTCTCTTGCCAAGGTATTCGAGCACATAATTCTTGCTCGCCTGACGACGTACATGGAAGACAATCACCTTTTCCCCCACAGTATGATTGGATTTCGTGCGCATCTTTCTGCGCAGGATGCCGTGCTCCAAATTACGCACGACGTGCTTGACGGTACCATACCCCACCTCACTAAAGCTATCCTAGCTGTAAACCTCACTAAGGCATTTGGCAGAATTAGACACGATGCCACCTTAAGGCAACTGCAGGCATTGCAGGTAGGTCCCGAAACTTATAACTACGTTCGTGCCTTTCTCTCTGGGCGCACTGCCTCCTTGCACATTGATAACTTGAGGACGGCCAATTATACGCTCGGCGAGGTCGGACCTCCTCAAGGCGCGGTCCTCTCCCTCTTTCTCTTTAATATTGCTCTCATCCCCTTAGCCCACAAACTCGATCTCATCCCACGCTTAAAGCATACCATGTACGCCGATGGCATTACCACATGGAATACTCATGGCTGTGACAGGGAAACTGAGGAAACTCTTCAATTAGCAGCCGACACCATCTCAGCTCACGCGTCATCTATTGGGCTCGAATGCTCACCCTCTAAATCCGCGCTCCTTCTCATGAGACCAAAATCAGGCGCTAACTCGCCCATTGAAATCACTTTAGAGGGAACCGCTATCCCCCTCACCCCCCACTGCGCATACTTGGCCTCTCCTTGCAGGATTCCGGACGAAATGGCCACACCCTAAAAACACTCAAGGTTTCCACGCAATCTGTGTTGCAGCTTTTACGTCTCGTATCCTCCATGCAGAACGGTTTAGACGAAGCGGACAACATGGAATTTGCACATGCTTTCACGCTTAGCCGAATTTTATACGCCACCCCATGTCTCATGCTGAACCCATGGAGGAAGGAAAAATAAGGAGAGGCCCTGACGTCACATTCGTGAAGCCTCCACATCGCAAACACCCGCATCGCCTCCTAGCGAAAGAGCCTCGAAACATTTCGCGATTTCCGTCGTGTCGTTTGCAAGCGCAAGCGCGATTCGAGCTTTTTTCGCGGCGCAGTCGATTGACGCATGCTGCTTCTGGTGTGCGCTCTTTAGGAAAGCTACGCAATGCCCAGCTGTTGCGTATGGTTGCGTATACCCGATGCAAATCGCGTGCACTGCGGAGAGTACCGGGTGTCACTTTTCATGTGTACGTACACGTTCGCTTCATTGCTGATCACTAATGCATGGTATTTGTATGCGAAGCTCTCGGATGTGCGCTCTGTTGCTTCTTACTCATTGTGTCAACTCAGAACACACGTGCACTTTTGTTTTTGGCGTCTGACGCGCCGTACATAACATGCGCCGAAGGCATCGTAGAGGCTGTGTCGCTCAACGAAAGGGCAACAAATTTATGTTGTTGTTATCGGACTACGTGATGTATGTATTGTGCGGTGTGCGCTCGCTGCGTGCTTGTTGTGTGTGTACTGGAATTACAAACTTTACGCGCACGATCGCGTATACAATACAGCGGTGTCCTCTTTTCGACGTGAAGTTGGCGTTGCGCCGAATAGCTACTACGCTCACTCCACATACACGAACAAAGAACCGCTAATCCGGCAACAGATCGGGAAATCGGGCTACGAGAAAGGGAAGGCCTAACGCCCAGCAGAACGCGTAAGTCACTGCTAGGTGAGTTCGAATACGATGATGCAGGGGCTGAACGTTTTTGATCACGGCACGTACCGGTATTCTGTACTGTTGCACAAAAACGCTCCACGAAGAATTTCAGCACGCCGCGCTCGGGCCTGCCACGCACGAACGCCCTTGTAAACGTCTGCTTACAACATTTTACTGCGTGCGAACTGCACAATACGCGCTAAGTTTACGCCGGGACTACAAGTCTGCGCAGAAGCTAACCACCGCGCAGAGCACGCCGCGGGGCGTCTGCTGTTTTGTTTGCCCCATACCGGTTTGTTTGCCCCATAAATCTGACGTCACTTCCGCCACACATTTCGCAATGCATTGAAATAGGATAGGGCCTCTCCTTAGTATTCCTTCCTCCATGGCTGAACCGCACAGAAACTGAACGCGGGGATGCCGGGATCCACCTCGCAACTAAGGCAGCCCTGAACCTTCCTTGCAGCACAAGCACAACCAAACTTCTTGAACTGGGCATGCATAATGACCTTCCTGAGCTAGTTGAGACACATCTTCAGGCGAGCGCCACTGGCCGCCATATTCTCGCTTCCATTCGCACAAACATACCCACTAATCAGCCAACCTTTATACCCATTCATCGACACATTCATGCCTCTCTAGTCGACACTCATGCCTTTCATCGGCATGAATGGCATGACACTCATGCCATTAATCGAAACTCATGCCTCGCGCAAATGCCCTTCACAAGAGTTACGGACAAGCTCACGATGCTATTTGGGTAGACGCTGCTTGTACAGCACAAGAAGCTGTAGCAGTTGCCCACAACCCTACTCTACCACATACCCTGATTCACCGCCTTCCTTTGGGCTCTACAGCTGAGGAGGCCGAGGAGACTGCCATCGCCCTAGCCCTTGCCCAATCAGACGCACAGTACATTTTCACTGACACAAAAACTGCTCTGTACGACTACGCCAGGGGCAGGATACACCCCGCTGCCCGGCAGTTGCTGAACACCCCCACGCAAAATTTACCATGCATGGTAGAGCTCCAGTGGGTGCTGGCTCAATCAGGGAACCCTGGAGACGAGGCTGCCTATAAATTGGCCCGAGGATTAATATGCCGGGCACAGAACAGCTTCTATTCGGGCTTCTCGAAGGAGCGGGCGCACAATTTTGCCGAGCTCACACAAATACCCCGTTTGAACCGTCGGACGTACCCTCCCCCAAATTCCTACCCCACCCACTCCCAACAAATCCTACGTGCCACGGTATACGTGTATGCACCACAACTTATTGACAGTTTATATCTACCCTGTAATGGCGAGAACAGACTCGTAATTTAAACGCAAGAACGTTAAGATAAACATCAGCAGCGTTGACCAGACGAACGAAAAATAAAAATGGGCGAAGCAATGAATGCGATAGCAAGGAATTGGATTGTGACACGAAAAACGAGAAGCAGCTCGATACTTCCAGCGGGACGCTGAAGCCAAAAGAAGAACGCCAGAAAAGAACGCACAGGCACGTACAGGGCAAGGGTGAACTAACAACTGCCGCAGTTGTTACGTCTTTATGCTTGAGTAACGCGCTGCAAGTGTCCACAATGGAGAATCGCATGCTCTTATTGTAGCGAAGCGTTGGAAGTCTATGTAATGGGTCGCCCTCTCGGGCGCTCTCTAGTGGGTCGTCCCCTTCGGCTCTTCTCTGACAGCACGCTCCTCGCGCTCAGAGTCCGCGCTCTGTCTTGACTGTCGCCGTTGTGCTTCGTCGACTAGTGGCGTCAATAAACGCCTTTATAATTTGGTGGAGAGTGCTGCGCCGTCCAACCAGCTTCGGTCCGTTCGATGCCCCTGGCGCTTCGATCCCGTACCGTGCCCTCTACCATGCCTCAAGACGCCGCCCAGCAAACGCTTCCCCCTGTACCGACACCATGCTCCGGTTCCCCCCGCATCCGCGACCCTCCTATATTCACCGGCGCGGATGGCACTGATGTGGAGGACTGGCTCGCGATATACGAGCGCGTGAGCGTACCCAACAAATGGGACGAGGCAGGAAAGCTGAGCAACCTGGTTTTCTACCTCGCGTGTGTGGCCAGCCTGTGGTACAACAACCACGCAACCGATTTCCTCACGTGGTCTGATTTCAAGACTGCCATCATCAACGTGTTTGGCCGATCTGCCGTACGTAAACTGCAAGCCGAACAGCGTTTACGTGAACGAGCTCAGCAGACCGGTGAGTCGTTTACCAGCTACATCGAAGACGTCCTCGACTTGTGCAAGAAGGCCGACGTAACCATGTCTGAGTCTGACAAGATCCGACACGTTATGAAAGGCATCGACGACGATGCCTTCACCATGCTGCTCGCCAAGAACCCTCGTACCGTGACAGAGGTGATCACGCTCTGTCAAAGCTACGAGGAGCTGCGCCGGCAGCGGTTGCTGACCCGTCGACCTCCATCACGCGACGCCGACCTCGCTGGCTTGTCGGCCATTTCTGATCACTCGGGCTTGCTCGCCGAGGTCAGGTCACTTGTACGCGAGGAAATTGCCCGCCAGCTTTCTCTACTGGCCTTGCCTCAGTCGAAGCATGTTGAACAGCCGTCGACCACACTGTTGCCTCCCTTACGCCGCGCTATTCAACAGGAAATCGCGGAGGTCATGCCGGAATACCACGAGCCACCTCCGGCGCTTGCGCCACTCAGTTACGCGCAAGTTGTAGCCAGGCCACCCCCAGCGCTCCCTGTGTCTGCCCCACATCCTTACGCCGGCGAATGTGCCAGCTGCGTACGCCGACGTCATTCCTAGGCCACGACTGCAGCCCACCATGCAGTCCTATCAGCCGCCGCCCCGTCCACCGCGTCTTGGGCCATGGATGGGACCCACCTCGGCGAACCGATGGCGCACTTCCGACAACCGCCCCATCTGCTTTGCGTGCGGTTGCGCCGGTCACGTCGCCCGCTATTGCAATCGCGTGCAGTCGCCTCCAGTCGCCTCAACCATGCCAAGCCAGTCGAGCCGCCCGTAGATTCACCGCAGCCTATGTCACCGCCGTCTCGCCCAGCTCCCTCTACCCGCCGTTCACCGTCACCACGACGCCGCTCACTGTCCCCGATGCGGCCACGTCTGGTCCCACGCGACCAGGAAAACTAGTCGTCGCAGTCCACGAGGCAAGGGCTGCGACGCGATCGAACTGCGAAAGCCCTCATCGAAGCCCATCGAACGTGATAGACGTGTTTGTAGACGGTGTTCGTGCATCTGCCCTTATCGACACTGGAGCCGCTGTATCCGTTATGGACGCAAAGCTTAGCCGAATACTGCGCAAAGTGACGACGCCACTTTCCGGGCTCTCCCTCCGTACAGCCAGCGCCCAACGTATTCACCCTACAGCGGTGTGCACAGCCCGCGTCATGATTAAGGACGCTATGTACGCCGTCGAACTGATCATAATTCCTGCCTGCTCTCACGACGTCATCCTCGGATGGGATTTTCTCTCCCGCCACGACGCCGTCATTCATTGCGCACCAGCCGAAATAGAGCTGTCACCATTCTCTAATTTGACGCCGGAAGACAGTCCATCGGCTGCGAGAAAGCTACTCGTGAAAGACGACATCAAATTGCCTGCAAACTCGTCAACGGCGGTGTCCGTCTACTGCACCAGTCTATCCGACACCGTTGCACTCCTCTCGCCATATGACCGTATTTGCACGAGGAAAGGCTTGCTGGTGCCTTTCGCGACCGTTCAAGTCACTCAGGGAAGCACCTCTATTTTTGTAATCAACCCCTCCCCGTACAGTGTTACGTTGGTGCGAGGGGAATGTCTCGGCAGCGTGGAACCCCTCGAAGACGCACAAGTTATGGACGAACCCGATGACACGCACTGCCACAGTTCCAGTACGCTCAGTGCTGTTTCGATGTCTGGTTCATCACCCGCTGACGTGTTTGGTTCCACCATAGCTGACAACCTTACGCGGGTCCAGCGTCCCCAGCTTCTGGACCTGTTGGAAGAATTTCGCTCTTCTTTCGATGTCGCTCAAACGCCTCTCGGCCGCACGTCGGCCGACACGCACGGCATCGATACTGGCGCCCACCTGCCACTGAGGCAACGTCCATATCGCGTATCTCCCACAGAACGCCGTGTAATCACCGAGCAAGTCGACGACATGCTTCGACGCGATGTTATTCGACCCTCCAACAGCCCCTGGGCGTCTCCTGTCGTTCTTGTTGCGAAGAAGGACGGTTCTGTGCGGTTCTGTGTCGACTACAGACGACTCAACAAGATCACTCGTAAAGACGTGTATCCACTGCCGCGAATAGACGATGCGATTGACAGCCTGCAAGGCGCCGAATTCTTTTCATCTCTCGATTTGCGCTCAGGGTACTGGCAAGTACCTATGGCTGACGACGCTCGACCGAAGACTGCCTTTGTCACGCCCGACGGCCTGTTCGAATTCAACGTCATGCCGTTTGGGCTGTGTAATGCGCCCGCCACCTTTGAGCGCATGATGGATACCGTTCTGCGCAGGGACGTAGCCAGGGGGGGGGGTTTGGGGGTTCAAACCCCCCCCGAAATTTTTCAGTTTTGCTTGCGTATATATACACGCGCACATACAAACGCACGCACGAACATACATAAAGTGTGGTTGAACCCCCCCCGAAAAAAATTTATGGCTACGGCCCTGGTTCTGCGCAACCTGAAATGGCACACGTGCTTGTGCTACCTCGACGACGTCGTCGTTTTTGCTCCGGACTTTTCCACCCATCTTCAACGCCTACGGCATGTTTTGACGCGTTTGAGCGACGCCGGTCTGCAACTGAACCTAAAGAAGTGCCGATTTGCAGCACGGCAGCTGACAATCCTCGGCTACGTCTTGTCCAAGGACGGAATTCTCCCCGATCCAGGCAAACTTCGCGCCGTGACCGAGTTCCCGAAACCTACGTCCGTCAAAGAACTGCGCAGTTTCGTAGGACTGTGTTCCTACTTTCGGCGCTTCATTCGAAATTTCGCGACTATCATATCGCCTCTGACGAAGCTCCTCGGAAGTAACGGGCCCCTCCATTCATGGTCGTCCGAGTGCGACGACGTTTTCGAAAAGAACTGAAGCAAGGTGTGTGACCGGGCTAGTTGGTATTCCATATTGACGTGAACAGCGCGTGTAATACACAAGGACGAAGAAACGACGAGGACTAGCGCTGGCTTCCAACTGAAATTTATTAACACAAACATAGAAAAACGAGAACAAGTAGGCACACGTGATCAACGCTCATTTGAATTGCGCATGACGGCAGGCATGGAGAGGGAATCGTTCTTCGTCCTTGTGTATTACACGCGCTGTTCACGTCAATACAGCTTTCGAAAAGCTCCGCCGTTTGTTGACGTCGCCTCCCATACTACGCCACTACGACCCTACGGCTCCTACAGAGGTACACACAGACGCTAGCGGTGTTGGCCTTGGCGCTGTCCTTGCGCAGCGCAAACCAGGGTTCCCTGAATATGTCGTGGCGTATGCAAGTCGTACGCTTACTAAAGCCGAGGCCAATTACACCGTCACCGAAAAGGAATGCCTGGCGATCATCTCGGCCCTTACGAAATTCCGACCTTATTTGTATGGTCGCCCATTTGATGTGATCACCGACCATCATGCACTATGCTGGTTGTCGTCACTGAAGGGTCCCTCAGGTCGCCTCGCCCGCTGGGCACTTCGCCTACAGGACTACGATATCCGCGTGCTGTACCGCAATGGACGCCAGCATGCTGACGCCGACGCACTCTCGTGCTCCCCCTTGCCTGACGACAATACCCATAGCTCAGTGTCTCACAGTGCCGTTTCTTCTATCGACATTCACACCATCGCTACTGAACAGCGCAAGGATCACTGGATCGCCTCATTGATAGACTTGCTGACTGATCCATCGGCAACACCATCCACTCGCGCGTTGCGTCGTCAAGCCCACCATTTCGCCGTTCGCGACGACCTCCTCCACCGACGCAATTACGGCGACGGCCGCCAGTGGCTACTCGTAATACCCCGCAGTCTGCGTTCTGACATATGCGAATCGTTCCACTCTGATCCGCAGTGCGCACACTCTGGGGTATCGAAAACCTACCACCGCATTCGGCAACGGTACTTTTGGCGAGGGATGTACCGCTACGTGCAGAAGTTCGTTCGCTCCTGCATCGATTGTCAGCGCCGCAAAACATCAACGCACCTGTCGCCGGCAGTTCTGCAACCTCTGCCTTGCCCTGACCGTCCGTTCGGGCGCGTTGGCATAGACTTGTATGGACCACTTCCTCTAACCTCGGCTGGTAACCGCTGGGCCATCGTCGCTGTTGACCACCTTACGCGATACACCGAAACTGCCGCCCTCCCAGCGGCTACAGCGCGCGATGTTGCTTCCTTCCTGCTGCACCGATTCATGCTGCGCCACGGTCCACCCCAGGAGCTGCTCAGCGATCGAGGTCATGTCTTCTTGTCGGAAGTCGTCGAAGCCATCCTGAAAGAGTGCAACGTTGTTCACCGGAAAACTACTGCTTACCACCCGCAGACGAATGGCCTCACCGAACGCTTTAACCGCACGCTCGGCGACATGCTCTCGATGTACGTCGCCGCCGATCACACCAATTGGGATGTCATTCTGCCTTTCGTCACCTACGCCTATAATACCGCCCCTCAGAGCACTACTGGTTTCTCCCCCTTTTTCTTATTGTACGGCAGACACCCGTCGCACACAATCGACACAATCCTTCCATACAAGCCGGATCCGTCTCAGTGTGCGCCTATTTCTGCCACAGCCAGACTTGCTGAGGAGTGTCGGGAGCTTGCCAAGACGTTTACTACGCATCACCAAGAGCGGCAAAAGAGCATTCGCGGTGACAACACCACTTCTGCGCCCACGTTCCGCCCTGGAGCACTCGTATGGCTCTCAGTCCCTACCACTGCACCTGGCCTCTCTTCCCAACTGCTGCCCAAGTACGACGGCCCCTACCGTGTCGTCGAACGCACATCCCCGGTCAACTACCTGATCGAGCCCATTGAACCATCTTCGGACATGCGCCGTCGAGGGCGCGACATTGTCAACGTGGAGCGCCTGAAGCCCTATCATGACCCGCTCATAGCGACAAGCAGTTAGGTCGCCAGGCGGCTCCCTTTATATATATTTCTTTTCCTTTTATATATTTCTATATATTTCTTTTCCTTTTAAACATTATGTATTTCTTTTCCTTTTAAACTGCGGCGCGTGGAGCGACCTCCTGCGTTTCCTGCCACACGGGGACTTCTGATGCAAGGTGTATTTTAGATGCAAAATCGTCTTATGCTCGGGGCAATGTTTGTTCTGCGGCGTCCGCACACATGCCGCGCATGCGCCAACTCGCGCATGCGCCAACGCGAGGAGGTGGGAAGAGGTGGGGTGGAAGACGTGGCGTGAGAGCCGCCTCCGCTTTTCAGTATCGAAGCTTGGGCGTGTTTGTTAGACATCGGAGGGTATACAGCGCAAGAGAAGGCGAGGACAAGGAAAGGCGACGCGCACAGTGCTCTGTGTGCGTCGCCCTTTCTTGTCTTTGTCTTCTCTTGGGCTGTATAGTATCCGATGCCTCCGCTCTGTTTCTCCTCTCCCCTTTTTCTCTATCCGCCACTGCTGTGCGCTCGTATATAATGCGGCGCGCGCTCGCTCCCGTTGCACTCTCCTTCGCAACGGCACTATGGACGTTCGCGAAGCTCAACGTAAACGGCAACGCACTCTGCTTCGCAGCGGCGCTATGGAAGCTCGCGAAGCTGAACGTAAACGGCAACGCCGGCAAGCGAATCTCGAAGCTGCGAGGCTGCGAAAGCGCGCGTTCGCTCTGCTTCCGTCATTCTCTTTCTGTGCAATGGTGTGCGAAACGCCATGAACAACGTCAACGTCGGTGCTAGTTGCAGCGGCAGCGCCACCGCCGCGGAGCAGAGGAAGGCTCGGGATGCCGAACGTAAACGTCAGCGTCGGCAAGTGGTAATTCAAACGCCTCGACAGCCACAGTCTGATAAGTCACATAAGAGAAGCGGAAACTCGATGCGCACCGCCCGCGATGCTTTCGCATTCCACCATGGTTGCCCGTAGGGGAGAGTATGTGAATTTTTTCAGGGACTTTAGGTGTGCCCGGTGTGCGTTTTTTTCTCCCACATAACGAGTGGGTATATAAAAGGGCCACGTTGTCCTGCACGTCCCAAGGGCAGTTTTCAAACTGAAAGAAAATTGGGAGCGTTGCAACTGCAAGTGTCGACAATTGAGAATCAGACGCTCTGAGATATTTATTTTTCTTTTAAACTGCGGCGCGTGGACTGGCCCCATGCGTCTCATGCCACACGGGGGCATCTGATGTAAGGTGTGCCCGGTGTTCTTTCTATTTTTCTTCCACATCACGAGTGGGTACAGAAAAGGGCCACTTTGTCGTACGCGACTCAAGCACAGTTTTCAAATCGAAAAAACTTAGAAGCGTTGCGTGATAGAAAACATGCTCAAGTTTCTCCGAGATTTGCTTACCACCAACGGTAAATGGTGTATATAAATAGCTCGCCGTTATTTTGCGGGCGCATGCGTGGGGCGTGGATGAGTTGTCCAATGCAGCGGGCTGGGGAGCTAGGGGTTGATGGTACGAATCCCTGGTGTTGTGCTTGCGAATTTTTTCTTCTGCTTTATTTTTCTTTAGGCCTTCTTATATATATATCTTATATATATATATATTGTAAAGGACGAGATAGAGACAACACCCGTTCCTGGGCCAAGCTGTTCTATTCTCCCGTCGTCTTTCTCTACCTCGCTCTAGCTGCGCGCGCGCCAGGGCCTCGGTGCCGCTCTTCGTCATCACACTCGGCCATGACTGCGAGCGCGCGGAACAGTCGACAATGTCTCTGGTGGGCGGTGTTGGCTGCATCGCGGTGGTCGGTACCGACCACGTTGCAAGTTGGTTGGGAGACCTGCCAGAAGTGCCTCTGGTGGGCGACACTCGTTGAATAGCGGTGGTCGCTCCTGACCACACTGCAACGTGGACTGGGGATCTGCGAGAAGCGTCTCCGGTGGGCGACACTGGCTTCCTCGCGCTGGTCGGTCTAGGCCACGCGGGGACTTGGCTTGAGAAGGTGCCTCAGCGTGCTCCGGCGGGCGACCCTGGTTGATATAATGTGGTCGTATGTAGTCCGCACGTTTATCCCGTCGCAGTTGGGAGACCCGGGCAGGACGTGGTGGGCCCTGTAACGCCACTTGCTTTACCGAACGAGGCCATCTGCGCTTTTTGCAGTGGTTCGAGGGGCATCTAGGTGTCTCACTAGACGTCTGTGGCAACGGGAACCTCAGTTCCCCCGTTGACCTGCGGCGCCGCTTGTGCGTTTGCAGCGTTTTCGCTGTGGAGCACCACCCCGCCGTTCTGAAGCCAGCTTTTCTTGAAGACGCGCTGCTCGCAGCCGGGGCATCCTCGCAAGAAGCCGTTCCAACAGCAGAAGACTTGTGCTTCACAGGCAGGTCAATCTCCGCCGTGTCAGACACATTGACGGCTTCTGGAGAGACGTCTCGCAGCAAGTTGGAAACATTCTCACGTTCTGCCAGTGCATGATGTGAGGTACGCAGATACGTCTGGTCCCAGAGGATCTCGTTTGAATCGACAGACAAGTACGGCTCATTGCATGACGGAGCGTCCAGTACAGCAAGTGCCGGTGCCTCCAAGTGCTCAAGCGATGACGAGCATGGGGTGGCTTTTCCGACAGCTGTGGACAGAAAATGATCTCGGTCACTGACACGGATGTTATGGCGTTGGATACCGACGCCGAGTCTGTGACCTGAGGTGGTAGGCCTGGTTTCAATTGTGTGTTTGTCCCAGGGCAGGTTGAGACACTCTCTGCAGGTAAGCTGCAATGAGCAGTTGCAGCCTCGAGGTGGTGCCCCTTCAGAGCTCCATCCTCGGTAGCGGTGAGGTTGGACTGGGTAGTGGCAGCGAGATGGTGGTCAATCGGTCCAAAGGCAGCTATGAGCCTGGTGCTCCACTCGGCCCAGGATTGCTGCCTCACGCCTTCGTACCTGTGCCACGCCGCGGCACCATTTCGAAGGCGGTCTATGGCCACTGAC
The DNA here is from genome assembly GCF_013339695.2 of Rhipicephalus sanguineus. Classification (NCBI taxonomy): domain Eukaryota; kingdom Metazoa; phylum Arthropoda; class Arachnida; order Ixodida; family Ixodidae; genus Rhipicephalus; species Rhipicephalus sanguineus. The sequence goes on along the minus strand of NW_023615784.1, from coordinate 31,258 downwards.
CACTTCTGCTGCTCCGTCCAGCACTCGCGAGCTCCCATTGCGTTCACGGTCGCCACCCAGTTGTCGGCGTCGTTCTGAAAACCGTGGAACTCCGGTAATTGGCAGATAGCCGGCGACGGTGGTGCGCCAGGCGAAAATCGGGAGTATGCCGACGCCAAGGAGTCCAGTTGGGATGCGAGCTGCGTCAGGGCACACCGGAGCTCTCTGCGGCTCTGGACTGAGCTGGACTCAAAGCCTTGTGAGGCAGCTGCAGCAAACATGGCATTCATTTCGCACAATAATGGTATAGCGGCAGGATACAACTCGGTGCACCGCGCTATCCAGGTGTTAGTCTCGACGCGGAGTTCTGCGATGGTACACAACAGCTCCGCGGCGCTGTCGGATGAGGCGCACAGAGAGCGAGGATTCACGTCCACGGAGTATGCGGTGGTAGCAGTACTCCCGACGGCAACATCCACGTCCAAGGAAGCCTGAACGGCGTACCTTTGATGCTCACTCGTTGCAAGAGTCCTGGGCATGGGATGCGTGTCACGGGCAGCGTACGCGACGTTCCCAGACGACAGGAGCCCGTGCACATTCTCAGACGAAAGTGGTTGCACGGTTCCTGCAAGTTCGTACGCTGGAACCACCGAAGAGGCATGGACGCCGTCCGCGGATGATTCGATGAGTAGCGGCAGCAGCGGTCGAGTCGTGGAGTCCATGATAGAGGAAGCGTGGACGGCGTTCCTTGGATGGATAGACCCGCGCTGCCGATGACCCTAGAGGACACGTGGCTTCCGCTTCAAGGTTCGATTGACGTCGGAGGCTGCGCCATTGTAAAGGACGAGATAGAGACAACACCCGTTCCTGGGCCAAGCTGTTCTATTCTCCCGTCGTCTTTCTCTACCTCGCTCTAGCTGCCCGCGCGCCAGGGCCTCGGTGCCGCTCTTCGTCATCACAATATATATATATATATATATATATATATATATATATATATATATATATATATATATATATATATATATATATATATATATATATATATATATATATATATATATATATGGGACATGACGGCGCCGGCAGAAATCAGCCGAGAGTGCTCAGTTAATTGTATCGCAATAAAAAATTCCCCGATTATTACGACACTGCGTAATGCGAATATGAGTGCAGCAATTTAGGTGTTTTGATGTTGCGATAAGCTGAGGTAATCAATTTGAGAGAGACAGCTATACATTGCAGTTGCATACCATGCTGTGAGTAGCGTGAGTAACGCGTACAGTCTCGTGCAGCCCATTTTAACATCTACCACCGCAGACAGAGCGCAGCGCGACTGCCTCGCTAACCGGGAGGCCACGGAAGGGAGCTCGCAGGCACGTTCCACAACAGCCGCCGCAGACAGGCCTCCATTCATGATGTGTTTGAAGTTTTGGCTATCGTAACTTGTAGCATTGTAACATTTGTTGCACATTGCCAGAGAAACTGCCAGCGCTCGAGCGCTACGCGCACTACTGTGTGCATTGCAGGCGTCGCGAACCAAGCAAAACGCCAGCAGCCCAATTGCGACAAGCGAAGCCAGCCGCAGTGCACCTGCCTGCCCTGCATGCGCACGAACTCCGATCGAGGGGCCAGCGCACGTGACGGAGGAAGAAAGCGACGTTAGAAGCCAGTGGCTCGTGATATCGACAGGCTATGCGTTCGCTCTCTTTCTTCTTCGTTCGTGCTGTATCGGTTGCGCCAAGGGCGACACCGCTCAACACAGGAACGGGCGCCAAAGAGCCTTGCACTAAAATTGGGATCTCAGCAAGAATCGGACCCAAGCATTCTGCGCGTAAGTACCACAGTGCCACAGTCTACCACAGCGCCACGCCTGGTCTAGAAACTGCTTCGATAAAAGATGTGCTGCTATGATACACCGGCATTATTTCGGGTCAACGTCAGTTGTGGGGCCAGGGCTGGCTCCGCTTTAATAGCAGCCTAATGAAGATTAGATTTGTATTCGTATGATTCAGCAAGCTATGTTCAGCGTTGCTCGACCCTGGAGGAATACGCTGAAGAAAGCAACTTATCATATTCACATCATTGCCCCGTAATGTGCACTTCATTTCACGAGGGGGGGGGGGTTGTATGTCTTGTGCTTTCACCGCGATGTCCGCACTGAAGTTACAGACCGTACGAAGGGCACTTCGGTCGCTTCAGCGGCCGCGTTTGCTAAAGGAGCGCGCTGTTCAAACAGAAAGAAGTCACAACTGTGGCCATTGTGAGTTCGTGCCTGTCCGGTGCATATCTGTGCGTTCGTTACGTGCGTCCTTCTTTGTATTTGAGCAGCGCGCTTTAAGTGTCAAGCTGTGACACCTGAGAGTTCGCACTCGTCCTCTGTGTGCTCTTTTCGTGCGTTCTTTGCACTTGAGTGACACGCTGGAAATTTCGAGCTGCTTTCCGTTCTTCGCGTTACATTGCAATTCGTTTCTATCGCATTCATTGCTTCGTCGTCCCGGCGAAACTGTGACTTTTTATTGGCCATGTTCATGATTGATGATGAAACATTTATTCGTCGCATCACTGTATGAGAACAAAAAAAATGCTTGATGGTCGTGTATTCATTATCAAGAGCTAGAAAAATGTAGTGCCTTAGCTCGGCTATGCCAGGATAATGTAGCGTTAGCAAAGGTTCAGCCGATTGTTGTTAGCTTTCATGATTGTCTAGGATTAGTTTGATTATCATGATTACTGCTGCTCGAATGACACACACATGGTGTACGTATTATGTGGCACATGTGTATTTATTCTGCCGGGCAACTTCTTCGGGATCCGATGAGTGAAGCTTCTCCGCTCTTCTGTGCCGTTGAGCAGCATTTGCGCTCTCTTTTTCCATGGCTAAACCACACTGGCAAACGTCAGTCACAGGCGCTATGAAGCGGCTCCAGCGCAGTGTGAGACGGCGACTGCACAGCGAAGGCGAATAGCTGCGCTCGCGCCGGCGCCAGTACCCCTACCTCGGTTACGACGTCACTCTACTGGAAAGCGCAGACCGGCGGCAGTGAGTCGCACGCGGCAGCGGTGGAGTGCGCGGGAGGTGCCGACTCCGATGTGCCAGCTGTATGACACCACTGATCCTCGCGCATGCGCAGCACGGCTCTTGGGGAGCCACGCGAAACTGGCTCGGCTAGGCCAGTGTAGCTACGCTACAAAAAGCGTTCAAGTTCCAGCAAGAAACGGTCGACAGCCCGTCCTCTTAAGCAGTGTTTTGTTATGGGAAGCGTTGCGGACAGTCAGCTCCGAGAGTTGAAAGGTATCCTGAAGCCACAATAATAGAATGTCAAGGTAGCCATCTGTAATTAATTATAGTTTTGCTCCAGTGCGAAGTTTTCTATAAAAGACGTCTCTGCAACGTGACGCTAGTTCATGTCGCAAAAAATTAAAAAAAAAACGCAGGTCTTTCACCGAGTTGTACGATTTTTCTAAGCGTGCGAAGTGTACTAAAAATTCGCGGCAAAGGTTGACAGCCTTTTTGAGTGTGCAGATATTCTTCATGTAGGCGTTCCATGCACTCACTTTCACTTCCATCCTGACTGCAGAGAAAAATTTTCTACATCGGAGTATGAATTAAACAGTGCATTCTCCAATTCGCCTTCAGTTTATGCCATTACCAATACTGAAGCAAAGTTTGAGATTGGGCTAGTTGGCAGTTTCGAAAAAAAAAGAAAGCTTTCGAAGGGGTTTCGAAGGGCTTTTGCCGCCATCCGGGCTCTGCTAAGCAAAGCTGGTCGCTGTTCTGGGTCAGAGCTGAATGGGACCTCACCCTATTTTACGATCGTAGCATTCTGCTTGGCTGATATTTTCAGATTCTGTTGGGCCGCAATGTGGTATAACTCCATTGACAAAAATACGTATATCAACCTCGCAACGCACGACTTAAAGCAACAAAAAGAAAAATAAAGGCTGATGCCTTCGTCATAGGAATCTGTGCAACACGAAAGTTGAACGTGTCTTCACAGAAGTAGTGCTTATTGTGTAGCGATATATGAGAGCTTGTACAATGTCTAATTTTGTTTTGCAGCTACAGCACCGTTTCACGTGGATGCACCCGCGCTTACGCCCAGTGGCAAATCTCCATCGCGAAGACTAACGCCCATGCATGATTTCGATTTAACCGTTGTTGTAGCTGAACCTTTACACCTGGACGCAGCGCTTCGTAAATCCCGCGCAAAGATGACACCAGCAAGCACAAAATAAACAATGGTACTTGATATGCGTTTCTTTAAAGCGTCGTCAATTAGGGAGAGTAGCATTCGGGTGACTTGCATTGTTCTGTCTTGTGTGGGAAAGTGTTTGTGTACGATACCTCAGTCGAGGTCTGTCAAGTAACGTCTGTATGTGTCGTGGGAGTCCTGCCGATACTGGGCATTTTCTTTTGACGCGTATCCTACTTAACCTACGTGAATAGCTTCCCAAAAGCATTCGGTTATTGGCTTACGTCCACAAAGTTCGCCAATGTTTTATGCGCAACTTGTTTCCACCTTGGGTGAACACCACGTTTCTTCAAGCAAATAGTCATATGGATGTTTCCTACTAAAAACATGCAGTGAAATACAGGCAGCAGAATTCGCGCAGCCAGCTCCAACATTCGATTAACACGAATCAAATGCAAGGCTAAAAATTTCCACCGTGCAGAGAGCATAACTCATTCATATCACAAACGCACCGAGAAAGTCGTGTAAGGGAAAATTGCATTTTAATACACTACTAGTGTCAGCTCTCTATTTCATTGGTACTTTTAGTCTCTGAATTCAAAGGGAAATAGAGAACAGAGGAAATAAGATGCATTGCATTAATATAAATGATCAGTGAACTATGTGGAGAAATGGCGTGCACGTGTTTTAATATTCCGCGCTTGGATGAACAACGCGAGACTCGTTCTTGTCCAACGTGATTGGACCGGGTTATGTACAGGTCTACAAAACCACATTCTTTTTAGGAAGAAAAATACATCAGGGTTCTGGTTCCTATTGTAGATTTGAACTTTTTCGTTTGTGCGTTTCAGCGGCTTTCGCTCAACTAGTCTTCGTCTTCGCACTCCACTTTCCATTCTGCCAACCGCAAGAGCCGAGGCATCCTGGGGAGGGCAGGTAGCGGGATAACAACTCTCAAGCACTCTAATTAACCCACTTCCTTTTCTCGCGCGGAACTCGGTCATCACGCTTCTAAACGTTGAAACTGCGCTTACGGTTTTGTTTGAGACGGCAGTGCCCAGCAGTGCGTTTTTCAATCAAGTATTTAAGGGTCCTTGTCAGTGTCGTCTGTTCTGGACTAACACTCATTAATTCTTTTTAATAAGTTTTTATGCACCCATTTATTTTTCTTTTGAGCAAAATGTATTAAGTAAACAAGGGCAAGGTCCACACGCCATAAGGCCGTCGCGATGGAAAATTAACTCTCACTTTTCATATTTATTTCACCTCATTTCAAGTTTCCGTTAACTGCGCCTTACATTGTGGAAATGCGTGAAGCTGTTGACGCGGAACGCATTGCTCAATGTTTTTGGAAATCAAGAGCAATAGCTCATGACGTGGCCGTAAGCACGTCAGAGTTACGGTGTTGCGCGTCGGTATACCCCGACAGAATGTTGAAAGCTTTCAGCACAAACTAAACGCTTTCTGGCTGCATATTATTTCTCATGAAGAAGTGAAAATACGGCCGTGTGATACGCTTCGCGAAGCGCGTAGTGAGAGAGCGTATTTATTCGGAGAGCCGACCTCCTCTTGGCAGCCTCGTTTAGTTTTCGGCGATTCTGAAAACTGACGAGCAATCACGGGTGAAACGGTAGGCGGTGTTTCGCAGTTTACGGACTATAGTCTAAACTATTCTTCCAAGCGTTTAGTTTAAAGCTTTCGCACTATGCTGTTGTTACTACGCATAAATTGTTTTCGCCATAATCATTACTGATGATAAAACATTTATTCGTCGATCTAGCATGACAAGGAAAAAATGCTTGGTAGTCCTGCATTCAGCGTCAAGAGCTATAAAAGTAAAGATAGCGTTCATGTTCTAGCAAGAAGCGCTACACAGCCGATCGTCCTACGCAGTGTTCTGTTCTGGCAAGCGTTGCAGACAGTCAGCCCCGAGAGGTGACAGGCATCCTGAAGCCATAATAATAGAACGTCAGTGTAGTCGCCTATTAATAGTTATACTTGTGCTCCAGTACGCAGTTTTTTTTTATAAAAGACGTCTCTGCGGCGGGATGCTCATTCATGTTGCAAGAAAGGAAGAAATAAAAAAAAATGTCTTTCACCCAGTTCCACGGTTTTTCTAAGCGTGCGAAATTTACTTAAATTCGCGAGAAAGCGCGACCGCGTTTTTGAGTATGCAGATATTCTTCACGTACGCTTCGCATGTGCTCACTCTAACCGCCATCCTTTCTGCAGCGGAAAATACTGTTCATTCGGTTTATGAATTTAACAGTGCGTTCTTCAATTCGCCTTCAGTTGATGTCGTTACCAATACTGGCACCAAATTTACACTCAAATAAGCTGTTCACTTGGGCGTCCTACGACGCATATTTAAAAACATTCGTACACCTTAGCAGAGTCTAGCGCTTATTTTCATTTCTTAGTTAGGACTTGTACGTGAAAGAGGTGAACTGTGCTATTCGTGCGTAAAAGTGGCTCAATGGGAGAGGACAAGTTCTTGCCCCTTGCTGCGCTACCAACAAGGTTCGTTGGTAAAAACCTTAGAGATAGTGCTCCAAAGCTTTCGCGGACCAGGCCTTAGGTCTCTCACGTGGGGACGTCGAGGCCTTGCCTCACCGCCGCCTCGCGGGCCTGCTGGGCAGCCCGATGTTGGTTCAACGTTCACCCTGTTGTCATTCACCACGCTGCATTTTGTCTGCTCAGGACACACAGGCGTCTAACTACGTTGCATGGCAAACAAACGAAACGTTCGCTCACCTCCCTCCCACGGATGTCATAGCGCCTCGTCAGGCAATCCACACTCCTACTCCGAGCAGTCGACGCGCTGGAAATGTTTGATAGCAACAAGGTAGTCACTTCGAGCATACGCTGGCGGTGCAAGCAGCTGCATGGCATGCGAGCAGCAGTTGTTGAAATTGTCGAGCATTGAACGCGCAGACATGCAGATATATGTATGCTTACAGCTTACGAACGATGCTTGCTTGAATAAAGGTTCATTCACCTTCAGTTGATGCCATTACCAATACTGGCGCCAAACTTCCACTCAAATGAGCTGTCCACTTGGGCGTCTAACGATGCATATTTAAACACATTCGTACACCTTAGCACAGTCTAGCGCTTATTTTCATTTCTTAGTTAGGACTTGTACGCCACAGAGGTGAACCTTGCTGTTCTTGCATAAAAGTGGCTCATTGGGAGAGGTGAAGTTCTTGCCCCTTGATGCGCTGCCAACAAGGTTGGTTGGTAACAACTTTATTGATAGTCCTGCAAAGCTTTTTACTGATAGTCCTGCAAAGCTTTCGCGGACGGGTCTTACGTCTCCCACGTGGAGACGTCGAGGCCTTGCCTCACCGCCGCCTCTCGGGCCTGCTGGACAGCCCAATGTTGGTCGCCGAGGCTGGGGCTGCGCAAGGCAGCGGCCCACGGCGGCGGAACAGTTCCGGAGTTAGCACCTTTCGGGTTTTTGTAACAGTCCCAGAGCATGTGAGTTAACGTGGCGACCTCAGTGTGGCAGACCTTGTATATATTTGTCGGGTGTGTATTCGGGTAGAGTCTGTTACACTGAGCAGGGTTGGGTGACGTGCGCGTCTGCAGTTGTCTGAAGGCCGACGCCTGCGTCCTGTTCAGATTGTAGCTGGGCAGGGGAAAGGTTTGGCGGGCCTGGCAGAGGGCCTCGGTAATTCAGTTTTATACATAGAAAGCGGCAACAAAAGTAGAGCGATTTTGAGATTTGTGAATACTCGAAAGCAAAATTTTACGTTCCTTTGCATTGGTCTGAAACTGCCGCAGTGGGACGTATAAAATGCGAAGGCCGAAAACGATGTCCACGAATAATTTGATGACGGGCGCTGCACGAAATCCGATGATCTCCCTCGCGGAAATACCCATGTTTCACGAGAACCCTTCCCATTTTGTGTCGTCTTCCGAGCGAACAATGTACGCCAGGCTCGGTCGTACATTGTAAAGCTTCGCCTTGTAAGAATTACAAACGGGCGGCCGGCTTGTGCCAACTTTGCTACAATGGTTTCTGATCACTAAGGTCACTTGCATCACGCCTTTGTCTTGAAAAGATCCAGGATAAAGTACGAAGAGCGATTCTGTTGGCAGAAGGACGGGCCATAAGAAGCCCTGCGACCCGTTTTAGTTCACCAATGAATCAGAACTTCGAGTTGCATCACGTCATTTCTGTGCATCAAACTCATGAATAGACTATATTCAGCTGGCAGGGGTTTTACTTATTTGTTCTATTCATGTTGGCGAGGTGGATGTTGAGTTTATTTAAGACAATATCAAGGCACCCCTTCTGGATTATTTGAAATGGAAAACGAAGGCAAGATTGTTTCATCAGCACCATTAATGCCGAAAACAATAAGGGAAAACAAAACATGGAGCACGGGGCGCATTCTACTCAACTATCACAGGATTTTGTTTGCCGGATATTTTCGGATTATGTTGGGAAACCATGTGGCATAACGTGGTCGCCTGGGGACAGTATGAACATTGCTGATTTTACGCCATTGACTCTATTTTAGATAACGCATGTGAATTAAGAAACGCCAAACTTTGTATCTAATGGCATCTTCGGCTGGCGGCACTCGTGGCGTATTCTGCGCACTCGTGCGGTGCCGTACGTTGGTCTGGGCACCACGCGTGCGGTGCCGCATGTTCGGCTGGGCAGGCCACGACACGAGTGCACGCCACCGCGGAGATCGACGGTGGAGCCAGTGGAGCGTGGTGAAATCCCGTCGTGCAGCGCGCTCTAGCAGACGACAGTGCGGCAGCAGACGACGTAGCAGGAGGGCCGCGCAGTTGAGAGGGCATTTTTCGCAGACGGTCAGGATGGATCCCGCGTCTTGCAAAAAGCTAATTGTGCTGCTAGAATCGAGTAGCTCATCGGATAGCGAAGACGACACAATCATCGCTACCATACAAGAGCATCGACGCGAGCGGCCAAAGGTGGACAACTTCGTCGCTGATGTTGTGGCGTCGTTCGATGATGAAGAGGCACAAAGCAGTTGGGCCAGGTTCGACGTTTGATCCTGTAACGTTTGTTTTCCTTATTTATTTCCAGTTCTGAAGACACTTCAGACTGAGTCGCAGTACGTGCGAATTGCTGACGAGGCAGTTCGTTGCTTCACCCCAATACCCCAAGAACCACTCACATGGCGGGACGTCACAGAAGAGTGCCGAAGAACACATTTTAGCTTTCCTTTGGTGAGAGCGCGCTTGCATTAGAATGCTCAAACGTTGTCGAAAACAATTATAATAAGCTACGAAAAAATGTAGTCACGAGAACATTTTCAGTTGAGATCTGGATGTGACTACTTGTTACTGGTATGCTGGGAACAAGGCCACATATCGATCTGTAGCCCAGCTATTTGGGATGTCAGAGAGCACGCTCCATGAAGTTGTGGACCGGGTCGCGGACTTTCTCGAGGCTGTTGCTCCTAAGTACCTGAAGATGCCGCTCACAGAAGAGGAGAAACAGCAGACGTGTGTCTGCTTTGAGGCGGTATGTATACATGTATTCTCTGCATGAACGATTGTGCAAGGGCCAGCGTACGGTCAGCCCACGTAAGCGACGCTGACGCGCATGCCAATTGCAGTATCTAAAGGCAAGAGCTCATCGCGGTTTTATTAACGGTCAGCAAAATTAAAGGGCAGCGCTCGCCTCAACAGTTTTCACGTTGGAAATTTAGACAATATCACATACGCATGGTCTAAGCTATCAATGATTACTGTTCCCTGTTGTATTTTATTTCAGATAGCGGGATTCCCGAAAGTCCTTGGCGCAATGGACGGGACACACATTCGGACCCGGTGCCCTAACAAAAAAGTCAGGGCCAGCTTCGTCGACAGGCACGACACCCCGACGTACACATTGCAGGTAATCTGCAATGAAGATAGATGATTTTTAGATGTATTTTGCAGACCGCCGGGTCGTTGTCATGACTCAAACGTCTATGACTTATCTTTCGTGAGCGCCAAGCTGCCTGTAATCTGCGAGGCTGGCCGCTTCCACATAATTGCAGACGCGGCGTGCCCACTGCGTGAGTACATCATGACGCCGTACCGCGACCACGGACATATGACCGGCGAGAAAAAGCGATTTAACTACAGGCTTTGGAGTTCTCAAGAGTAGGTTTCGGCAACTTTTGTACCTCGAGTTTCACACACCAGAGAGGTTAACAAAATTCATGCTTGCATGCTGCGTGCATATGTATTATGAATGGGGAACAGGATATGAATGACGAGTCGGGGACCGATGACAGCTCCGACGAGGAAAACACGCAAGATAGCACCGCCACCACTCGGTTGCTGAGGCAACTCGAGGAAGTGAAAAGGCGCACCTTGGCGCGATCTTTTAACTGAATATTACTTATGTTGTTAATTATAGTAGACCTTAGGGCCATGTTTACTGCTCGAGTATAGCAAAATGTTCGAGGCCCGCGTATTTAGATTTAGGCGGTGCACGTTAAAGAACCCCAGGTGGTCGAAATATCCGGAGCCCTCCCCTACGGCGTCTCTCATAATCATTCGTGGTTTTGGGCGTTAAACCCCAGATACTATTGTTATTGTTATCACTTCCTTGTTTCTTTTTGATACTTATGTGTACTTTTTAGTTTTGTATAATGTTGTTCTGGTAAATTAACGTTTTCTATTTCAATATTCATTGTTCTCTATTGAATGCATTTTTTATTTTTGTTCGCAGTTTTTACTTTTGCTGCTGCTACTTACCTTTTATGTACCATACTATTGATAGGAGGTCCCCCTGACAGTGTCTCACTTTGGGACCTCCAGATGCTGTATGTATTATGTGAGCTCGTTTTGTAGACGTTAAAAACGAATAAACAATGAAACAACAACGAATTATCTCTTCCTTAAAAGTTTCGGAGGTCAGGAAACCGGTAGGCGACAACAAGTGCCACGGATGATACCGAAATCACGATCTGCTAGACGATGCAAAAACGCATGTAAGTTGACACGTTCTTTCCGCTGAAGTTGCAACGAGCGGACGCAGCTAGACGAACCCACAAAAAAAAAAAACCTCTATTACGCTTTCCCTCAACGAGCAGGAAAATAAACTACTTTTTTTCCTGACTATGTGCAATCTCTCGCATCTGTCAATACATCTTAATTTTTTTTGGAAAACAACTGCCCGATGAGGGCCATCTTTTCTTGATGTCTTCGCTCCCTAGCCTCCTATCTGCCCTTGTGGATCATCCACAGAAAGTTGGCGAGCGACTGAGTGGTTCTCGGTCGCTTTGAAGCTGACGGTGAAGCTGCGACGTCCCTCTCTTGAGCAGCACCCGACCAGGGGTCAACGGCAGACGCTTGTGCGTTCGCTTGGCCAGCGGAGGCGCTGACTTGGCTCATATGAGGCGGGTTCCGCTCTACGCGCCCGACACCTCTCATTACTTCAGGGAACACGCCGTAATCTACGGCGGCGAGCTTGCTCATTTCATCGGCATAGGGGACTTCTACGGGGCTAACCCCAGACTGTCTGTTGTGCTTTCGGGCATTGCCATAGCGTTTCTTCACCGTCTTCAAGCGGTTTTCGCACTGCAGTGGGGTCCTCTCGATGCCGCTTTCATGGCGCAGTTCTGCGGCGATGGCTGTCCACATGGTCTTCTTGTCTTTGAATTTTTTCACCGGTCCAACTTCTGGCATGCAGTTTGTGAATTTCTCCAGCATCTTCCGCGTTTCACCCTCACTCCATAAGGTTGTATCCTTCGACTGGGCTTCTGCAGTTGGGTCCCCTGCAAAGGATGTAGCGATACACCTTAAGTCTTGACGTAGTTTTCTTCTCTGAACAATGAAGACGTTTCACTCGCACAGACATATGCACGCGTTTATTTATTTATTTATTTATTTATTTATTTATTTATTTATTTATTTATTTAGTTATTGATCGCGTACATGTGTGACATTCTTGTGAGCATGAGATGCCTACAACTTCATTATTCTCTATGAACGTTGATCTCTTGAAACAAACCCCAAAACAGCATCTGATCAATGAGAAAGCATTGCGCAGCTTACCATTTGCAAAACTCTCCGCCGGTCCCTCGGTGCTTTCATCACCACCCGCTTGTAATGAAGCAACGAAACCAGGAACTCGTGATGGATCTAATATTTCGTGCAAAGAGGAAAAAAGTCCAAACGCAAATAGAAACACTTGAGATCCGCAAAAGTCGAAGCATGCGCATGTTATCTCCGACACAGAAACATGTCAACTAAAATGTTATGCTTACCTCCCTGCAGGTTTTCCAACTGTTCATTTGTCAGTTGACATCTAAAACATTTGCCGCCGACATATAGCTCCACCGTGTTCATTGCTACGGGATAGAAATTCAGGTTTCCGTAATGCGAAGGGGCAATGTCGTCTGCTAAATGTCGTCTGCTAAGACGCGCAGCATAGGGGGCGCCAGCAAATCGGACATTCGTCTGGCATCGCGCGGGGCGCGGAACTCGTGTCGTGCTTGACGTAATTTCCGGCGTACTGGCACGGTGCCCGTGTGGCTCAGCCGAAGATCCCATAACTTGAGAGCAGGCGCTTGTACAGCCTGCGTCTATTCAGCCAAATGTGGTGCAGGATTTCAGAATATGTGCCGCGAGGACAGGAACAGCTGCGGCCGTTTCAAATTCCCTTGGAATGAGTGCGTGCTGCAGGTACAGTTGCGAAGTAGCCACTACGCCTTAATTATTCATTTTGAGAATGAGCGAAGTAGCCACTACGCGTCCGTAAGGCAATGCGCGCACCTACGCAGCTGCGCGCTTTTGCGATTCTGTTGCTCTGTTGGTGATTACGTCCGATGTCTTTGTACTAGGTGCGCCTTTTATCCACCGACTCGTTGCGCAATTCGCATGGTGTGACGCCTGGCGTGATTGTACCCTTCTGCCACTGAATGTTACCTATTCAGGACGGTGGACTGCTTGGCCAGATGGCGCAACATATTGTGAAAATCTGAGCGGAAAAAAAAGGCAAGAACAGAAAGTAATTGACAGAGAAGACGCTCAACGAGCGTCTTTTCTCCGAGTTCTTTTCTGTTCTTGCTCTTTTTCCTACTCACACTTTCACAATGCTTCATACGTTAGCTTGACTTTTCGCCTGGCGCGAAACCTGCATAACGAATTTTGCCGTTGAAGTTTCAAGTACAGGCGTTGGTCTGTGGCCGAATACGTGAATACCTCGGCAGTTGCCGGGGTTCAATACCGGATGAAACCCAGTTTTTTGCATCATTGCTCGCGATAGTTGCGGTGAGAACCGGCTGTGGCGGTGGCGGCGGGTGTCATTGCCTCTAAAATGGGCTGTTGTGTTAAGGTCATAACAGCTTACGCTGCAAAAAAAGTTAATGTTTATCGCCATGGGTAAGATATTCGGCTTTTGTGTTTATGGTCATTGCTTCGAAATCTTTCATGCCCAAGGAAGAGCGGCAGCATGAGCTAGTTGGTGATTTATATTTGACATATTTGCACAGCGCTACGTAAACGAGGACGTAGCGCTGTGCAAATATGTACAGGAGCACCTGCCAGCGCCTGTGTTGTGTCCTTTCTTACGTCCTCGTTTACGTAGCGCTGTGCAAATATGTCGACCATGGCCAACGCTTTTTTATAATTTATTTCGTTGCAAATTATTTATAAAGATACGTCATGTTGGTTGTCCAGAAGGACATACAGATTTCCGCGTTACGTTGGCCTAATATTGCTTACGCAATGAACCCTATTTCTTAGCTTCGTTATTACTTGCATGGTAATTTTCATCTTATGTTATGTGCACTGCAGGCACAAGCCCCCTCGGATAGCAAAAATCTACCCTATAATGTGCGAGCATGAATTGTCAACAAAGGACCATCAAACGTAGCTGCCCTTCAGGAGCTGTCGTAACGTAGGCTGGACAGCCGCATTGAAGGAAAAAAGTGCAAACCAGTATTATTCTTTTTGTAGATAATGTAAATATTAAATAAAAGATGTAAGGTATTAACACTTTGACTCAGCCAGACTGGTCCAGTGTCACCCTGCTAAAAAGCATTTTGAGTACCTGAAAGAATATCAGTCTGGAAGCTCGCGCACATACGATGGTCCTGTAAGGTAACGGACGCACATTGCACGCATGATTCTGGCTCCATCGACAGTCAACGAGATTCTGGCTCCATCGACAGCTGTTCAAGTGGCGCAGTGCTCTCCCATAAATGAGCACAATCTCAGTTAAATATAAGAACAAACACCAGCTTATGCACCAGATGTGTACTTCACCAGCACTTCAATTTTGCTCATGCAAGCTGGTTTTCGCTCAAAGCGTTCGTACTTTGGCTGGTGCTAATATCAACCTAACGGAAGCTAAATTCCTCATTTAAGACTAAAGAAAGCTAGGGAGTTGCTTAAGCTTCACCTACAAGAGTGGAATGCGTTAGCGTAATCGGACCCCGTTCACATCACCTTTCATTTGCTTGCCAAGTTCCGCTCCACCGCGGACACAGCTGCACCGCGACAACACGAACATCTGGGCTGTATACGCCGCTGCATACGTGTTGAAGTTGTAGGTGATCGTGACCATAATTTATGCATGAACGTTCTGTAAATGGTGGTTCATTGAAGAACCCGCTCGTTGCGCAGTGCACATATTGTGATGCCTGCTGCGATTTTGCGTTTGTGCCACGGTATGCAAAGTATAAACAGGACTGCTGGCGCTACAAGACGCTTTTAAACGGTTTTATTTTTCTGTAGCAGTTTCAAGCACTGGCGTGGTAGAACACCTGCCTGCCACGCGGAGTACCTGGGTTTGGCGCTAGAGCCCTGATTTTTATTCTTTGCATGCACAGAACGCCGCCTACGCTGAAATTGACAAGGTATTTCCGGCAGCAGGACATGTTTTGCGCCATCGCATTAAAACACATAGGGTTCCTTATGAATTTGGCGAAGACGGCTCGACGTCCAAAGCCTTCTTCGTTTAACACGAAAGTGTTTGATGCCGTGGTCCACCAGGACTTCTCTGACGTATTTTCATCATGGATATGACGATAAACAGCAGCGCACACCGGGTTAAGACAGATACAGAAAACACGAAAAAAGCGCTTGTGTCATCCCTTTTTTCGTCTTTTGTGTATCTGTCTTAACCCGGTGTGCGCTGCCGTTTATCGTGAATATGACCAACCAACTAGCCCACAAGTACGTTTTAAGGAAATAGATATGACCTGGTAATACGCACACTAAGGAATGATAGAGAAAAAAAAAACAGGAAGAAAAAGTCCCGCTGCAGGGAATCGAACACAAGACCTATCGGTACGCGACGATGGGCGCCTGGCGCTCTTTCAAGCATGCTACAAACGCAAATGCACCAGGTTCCACAAACACGCCTTATATATCACTCTATATTTCTCTCGCACGGTGCTCTCTGTTGGCGGGGCTAGGCGGGGCAGTGCGGTGCCGACATCTGTGAGTGGTCAAGTGAATTAGTGCGTTATGACCCTAACGATGGCCGATAGAGAGCGATTTTGCGAGGATGTAGTTTGAGCGTCTCGATTCCAGCGAGGAGGCCACGCTAGCATCGAGGAGTCGCCCTAGATGCAGTTACGTTCTTTGCCTTTCGCGTCGTGTTAGTCTGTGACGGCTCGTTGTCGGAGTAATGCTGCTTCCACATGCACCAGCGGCGTTTCTCCCCCGTCTACTGCTTCGAGTTTGATAGCACCGACTAACAAAACTGCTGCAGTAAACGCCCCAGCAAGGTAACGATGTCGGCACACAAATGTCGTGCCTTCGTGGAGCGAGTCAGAGGCCAGCGGGACGTGGAACGCCTTCGCGCGTTTGTGGCTCAAGCTACGAATGTTGGCCTCCCATGTCGCTGAAGTGCAGTATGGTATAAAGTCCCTGAAAAATATAAAGTAGCGCCAACTGCGTTCCTTCGCCTCTGCCTCCTCTCCTAGCAGCTGCAGCAACGCCTCTAGGGTGTCCTCCGGGAAACTACAGATTTTACCCGCTGTAGTGAAAACCTCTTCTCGCTGCTGTTGTACCGGTGGTTGGTGCCACTGGCACAGCAGGTCGGCATCCTGAAGCATTCAGAACCACCGTACTCAAGCGCGGTCGACCACGCACCGTGCACCGATCAAGTAAACAACCCAGACGAGGACTAACAAGATGGCGCTCGGACAACCTTCTAAAAAGCTAGTGCGCCACTCTAGCGATTTCTTAGCGCCGCCGAGTTTGCAGTGGGGCTGCCATCAGGAGCGATTACTTTTCCGTACTAAAAGATTATGTACCGTGAAATGTTATGCTATCGGACACCATGAAAAGACGCCACTTACTTGGGTATACATTACATTGCCGTATTTATCGCTATTAGGAGCTGGCTCGCCAGTTTCTTAAGCTGGGGCAAAGTTCCGCGCCGTAACCTGCATCAATCCATTCAAAGCGTCGTGGAACGCGAAGAGGAACGCTAGGCGCGTCATGTGTTTCCTCTAGCCTGGCCGTTAATTCTCACAGGGCGAGCGCGGAACGCGGTCGACAGCCAGGCGAGCTTCGAATAGCTATTTTTTGGGCCACTTTGTCGTGCGCGTCTCGAGGGCAGTTTTCATATTGAAAGAACGTTAGGAGCGTTGCGTCTGCAAGTGTCGACAATGGAGAATCAGACGCTCTTAGATGCTTCTTGTATATATATATCTCATCAATATCTATACAATTGTAAATTGTGTGTATAGGTCATCAAAAATGTAAATTAATCAAACCTTGTGCATATATGCATATATAACGTTTGTCACGTCTTCACATGATGATAGATGATTGTACGGAAGACTCACGGGTTTTACCGATCATCGCCGAGCCAGCTCCTCAATCATCATTCACTTCGTAGATATGGCGTGATTTTTTTCATACCATATATTTCGCGGACTTCTACAACTGCGTCACTTAGAACTGCAGCGCCATCGGGCGCTCTGGCGGAAGAATTGCACAAGGCTCTCTGTCCGGCTAAGAGCCATGCTGTGCGAGCTTCGCAGCTCAACTAACTTCAACTGCAATCTACAAAGCGCACGAGTGAGGAGGTTCCTGTACACTGACACGAATGGTGCTACTTTAGTTATTTTTCAGGGACTTTAGTGTGGTAGTGTATGCACGAGCACAGACGTAGGTTACCACAATATTCAGGAGTGCACAAGGTGCCGTGTCTTTCCTCAACGACGCTTTGAATAAGTACATACAGAGTACCAGTGTTTATTATGTGCTTGTTGATGCCACCTTCGCGCGGGATTTACGATATGCTGTGTCCAGGTAATATCCTAAATACTTGAGCTACTACAATGGTGAAATCATGATCATGTGCATTAGTCGTCGCGATGGAGATGTGCCACTAGGCGTCAACGTAGGTGCATCCACGTCAAACGGTTCTGTAGTTGCCAAACACCAATAAACGTTCTATCAACTCTCGTAAATCAGTGCACAGTAAACAATGAACTACTTCTGTGAAGACACATTTCGCATTCGTGTTATATCGATCCCAATAACACAGAGATCAGCCATGTTTTTTTCTCTCTCAATCGATGTATTGATCCTGCCCCGCCACCCTTCGAAAGCTTTCTGCATCTAACGTGGTGTTGCACTGCATTCATCATCGGAGGCACCTCGCCTGATTTTAAGAGCGGAGCACTTTAGGCTTTTCGTTTCGTTGGGGTTTGCGAACATGTAATTGTCGTCATCATAAACCGGTATTTTCGCAGGGTCTGTATTTCTTGATTGCACGAAAGCCTCTGATACCATTAGTCATAATATTTTATTACGTAAATTAAAATCCTTGGGTATCACTGGTCCATCCTTGACCTTCGTCAAAAATTACCTTCTTGACCGTCAACAATCAGTCTGCAATTCTAATGTTAAAATGATTATTCAAGGGGTCCCAATGGTTCTATTCTTGGACGCTCACTGTTTTGAATCTATATTATTGATTTGCCTGACTGCCTTGATGATTCTAAAGTTATTCTTTACGCTGACGATATGACCATTTCCATCTCGCATAAATCATTGCCTACTCTGATCAATATGCTGAACAAGGAACTGACTAATGTCGTTGAATGGTGTCGCTTACACAACGTAATTTTAAACCCGCTCAAAGCTCAGTTCATGGTATTTAAAACATCACAAAAAATGCTACCTTTCATACCACAAGTATCCTTTGACAATCATTTCATTCCTGCGTCTAACTGTGTTTGTTTTTGGGCGTAAAATTAGACCCTTATTTGAAGTTCACCAATCATATTCTTTACGTCAAACAAAAAACAGCTTTTGGTATAAGATCACTCATCAAATCACGTCGTTTTTTTCACTTGAAGCCTCTTTTGTCTTTATACTTTGCCTTCATACATAGTCACATCACCTATGGCATCACATCATGGGGAAATACATATAACACTCATATTTCTTACCTACAGCACATTCAGAATCAGGCCATTCGCACTATTGCCAACATTTCATTTTATTCTAATTCTACCCCACTCCTTCAGGCTAAGTGTATTCTTACTATGTCTGGCTTATTTAATTTTCACTTAATCATAATGTTATTTACACAAATTAACAAACAGCTTGTGCTTGATTTAATCGATGCTAGTTTACCCACTAAAACCAATAGCACTAGATTCACCCAAAGTCGCAACTTCCTTTTACCTAAATGTAACACCAACTATAGCAAAATGACGTCCGCCTTCGAGGTCAATAAAATGTGGAATAACCTGCCCTCTACACTAAAATCATCATCCTTTCATGCATTCAAACATGAACTTAAAAACTTCATCTTACATAACTAGGTTGACAACGAGAATTATTTCTTGTGTAAACGGACCCTCGTCTGCATACTACTATCTACGAATTTTGTATTTTGAATGAATAAACTGAATAAACTGAACTGAACTGTTATGCGTTCGCTTCGCCTACTTCAACTTCTCCTTCGCTCTCATAACAGGTATACCGATTTGTCCGGCGTCGAATGCAAAAGCTATGATGGGCGAGTCTGCTGCGTGGCTAAAAATGACGTAACATCATGTAAAACTAGTCACGTCATAAGGGGTCTTGCATCCAAAAACGACGATATGATTATGAGGGAAGCATCGAATTGCAGCTGGACCCGCCACGGTGGTCTAGTGGTTATGGCGCTCGACTGTGAACCCGAACGTTCCGGAATCGAATCCCGGCTGCGGTGGCTGCATTTTCGATGTAGGCGAAAATGTTTTAGGCCCGTGTACTTAGATTCATGTGCACGTTAAAGAAACCCAGGTCGTCGAAATTTCCGTAGCCCTCCACAATGGCGACTCTAATAATGATATCATGGTTTTGGAACGTTAAATCCCAGGTATTAATATGAATTGCAGCTGCCAAGGCCGCGATTCAGTCCCGCGAACTTCAGCTCAGCAGTCGAGCACCATAACAACTATACCACCGTGTCGGGTAGAAGGCCATCACTAGGGGCTGTTTTGGCGTGCCTTAGTAACAGATCTATGTCACAACAGACAATCTTAAACTCCTTTCGCATCGGAATGGCGGATACCTCCAAGTGCTACTCCTGCGGAACCGAAAAGAGAATTGAACACGTCCTGTGCAGCTGCACTCCCTATGGCACTCAGCGACGCCCGCTCCGCATGCTTCTGAATCTACTGGACTCGAGGCCATTTTCTGCAGTCATGATCCTAAGACCATGGCCGTTTGCGTCGCGGGCGCAGAAGGTAGCGAAAGCGTTACTGAAATATTTAGGTCAACAGATCTGTGCGACCGCCTGTAGACTTGTTGAGCTCTCTAAGTGTGCTTGTGGTTGTGTTCCTCTCTATTCTATTCTGTGTCTCTTTTGCCGTTTTAATCCTTTCCCCAGTACAGGGTAGCAACTGGACATACGTCTGGTTAACCTCCCTGCCTTTCGCTGCTTCTCTCTCTAGCTCTTAAAATGCCGACCAGAACTCTCGTCTCAGGAGAAGTCTATGAAGACTTTATAAATTTTCTTGTGGAGTAGAGACCTACTAGAGGATAATGGTCCGTTCCTCACCTTCACTTTTGTTTACTGGGCATCGTCTGTTCAAAAAGTATCCAGCCACCAATAAATAACGGGATATTTTCTTGGGTGAAGATATGGAGAGGACATTCAGGCGAAGGCATGCATTTTTTTGCGCCCACAGAGAGTGCCAGCTGCTGACAGCAGGGCCATGAGTGAGTACGTGTGGTGAGCGCTATTCGGATTCTGGTAAGCTGCAAAATGACGGGACAATACTAGCAGCCATATTGCAACAAATTTTGTGAAGAGCTTGGCGCTACACAAGTGGAATCCAATCGCAAGACGCATGTCGCTTTCAGTGACGACGCCATGAGCACCTCCGCGATCAAAGAGTGGCACAACCACTGTAAGGATGAGCAAACATCAGTGGACAGCGAACCGCGTTCAGGCAGATGATCAACAAGCCGATAAGGGAATGTCATTGGGCAAGCATGGGCATTCTTCACAAGGTTCCGTTTCCTCACAGTCCAGGAACTCGCAAAAGAGGTATGCGTAAGCATTGGATCTGTATATGCAATCTTTTGTGAATTTGTGAGGAAGAAACTACCGGATCTGTGGGCAACAAAGACCTTGCAGCTCTGTCATATTAACGCATCCGACTATTCTGCCCAGCTAATTACGCTTTCTGCAGTGAACGAGACATTCCTCTATTTCGTCAGGCTCTCTAATTCCCCGACATGGCTTTGTAAGTTTTTTCTAGTTCTTCTCAAGCTGAAAATTGCGCTTAAAAGAAAGCGAGCAGAGTTTATGCGAAATGAGAGGGCCGGCTGATTATTCTTCTCAAAAGAGAGCGCTTGAGGAATGTCTTCTACCATGACGGAAGCTCTAAAAGTGTTGTGTACATCGCCGAGAATACTAATATGAAGGGTTTTAGGGTTTCGTAACTTCTATAGAAGAATTGCATTTCTACTGACTACAGATGCGATACTTTTTGAATACATCTCGTATGCCTGTGTTCACGCTTGCTTCTCTCCATTTTGATATCTTTCTTTCCTCTTCCCCTTCCACTCAGTCAAGGGTAGCAAACCAGATGTAATTGCGTTTATCCTCCATGCATTTCCTTCTTTTGCAGGGGCGTAGCCAGGGGGGGGGGGGTTTAGGCATGCATTTTTCCGGGGGAGGGACCGACGGGGGGAGGGGCGCACGGGCCTGTGCACCCCTCCCCCTCCCCCCCCGAATTTTTTTTGCCATGGCATACAGAGCTCAAATTGACACTCGATCACATCTGCCTGCCCGCCCCCCCACTTCAGGTCAAGGAGGTGCCAAAAAAAAAATTCCCGCTACCCCCCTGTTCTTGTGTCTATCTCTCTCTCTCTCTGCCTCTCTCTCTCCTTCAAGAAGAATTCTTCACTGATCGTTGCTGATAGATTGTCGACCCGGGATGCGTCTTCGGTGTGAGGCAATGGTAAATGTTTTGGCTCATCTCATGAACAACGATGTGCGCAAAGCCGCATGGGAGTACCACGCCAAGTCCTATTACTCACACCAAACGCTTCGCCGCCGTTTCCGTTGATATCACACGCGAAACCTCTTTAGGAGCTTACGTATCGCATGCTTTGTTCTGCCAGGTGTACCGCAGCAACGGAAGCACGGCTTTCCGATCTTTCGCAGTCCGTGCTGCGCGTGCTTCGTGTTTTCTTCGCGCTTCCTTGTGCGGTTTTAATACACTGTCTATATATGTACGCTAGGAAATGCGAACCTTTGCGCAAGATGTCACATGAAAGGTGCTTCTCTGAACACACGCCCTGGCGCATTGAAATAATTCATGTACATGACTGCTTATAGAACGTGACAATCGCGGTGAGCGAGAGTGAAAGCGTCGCCTTTGCTAACAGAGGCAGCTAACAAAACATTCGCATATTCAAGGAGACTTGGAGTTGGCATGCACTACAGTGATGATCAAGCGCGATTATTATTAAAATGTGGTCAACCCGTCAATATCAATGAAGAGCAGAGATCTTGTGACAGTACCATGATATACGTTTCAGGCAATCCTCTTTTTGGCCACCTTCTATGCAGCTTAGGCACAGGTTGCCTGATTAAAACACCTCAATCATTTTTCTCCTGCTCGTGCACTTTCATTGACTGTGTGATTCGTGCTTATTAAACTATGTGTTATATGATAATAAATACCAGTCTTCTATTTGTTACAGGGCTATTCGCCACTTTGTTCACCTTCAAATGTGGGATCAGCTAAGGAAACGTGGATACTGACAAAATGTGAAGTTTACAAAGCAGAGAAGCTGCTGAAGGTGGCAAAGGAGTGCGCGGAGAATTCACATTGCTCCTCGCGGCGAAGAGCCTATGGAAAAATGATATACAAACCGCTCGCCATACGCCACGTTAAGTCAGCTTTATGTACTTTTCGCAAAACCCATAGAAATGTCTGAAATATTCGCTTAAAAGCAGCTGGCTGGTACGTATGGGCATATTATATATGAATGCTACATGATATTATCAGACAATCACGCAGTAAATGTAAATGTATGCATACGCACAAATACAATAATACCAAGAGCACATATCAAGAGCCGGAACGCGGTTTTCACGAGAGATGGAAATTGTAATGCTTAAACATCTGCGTAATTGAATTAAGAGAGGATACTTGTCTGATACACATGGCGCTACTCATGAATAACAATACCTGTCAGTCACGTGCCCTTCTTAATTATCGTTTTAGTGGCAGACCACATTTCAACGACACAATGCTTGTGGTCGAAGGTGTGCTGTATGATTCATTCAAGGTCGAACCCAATTCCAACGGACATTGTTTTGTGCTTTTCTTGCGATGAGGGAAGCGTACATCTCTTGCCACGGACACCGCAACTGTCGTGGTCTAAGGAGACATGTTCCAGAATTGTTCTAAAGCTCAACCATGTGTATTAAAGAAAGGGCAGGTCATACGACGTCCTCCGTAAAAGTTCTCATCACTCCGTGTACATATTTGTACGCTTCATAATAAAGCCGCAGAAAGAAGTTAGAAAGATTAGGAATGCACAGAAAGAACCACTAAAGGAAGAGCCACGCTTCTCTTGCTAGACGACACTTGGCTGAGCCGATCATGCACGTAGCGAGTGGTCCGAAATGCGTCGCAGGAAGAAGATCGAAATAAATAAGAGGCTCATACCCTTTTTTAGACACACCTGGGTTGGTGGAGCACGGGTAGAGCGGTTTTAGTGAATGAACCCCCTGAAAATAATAGGTGATCAGAGTCGTGCTTCTCCTTAAGTATAGTCATGTGTGAGGCATATCATAACTGCTGGTACTTTGCGCACAAGCAGGACGCCATCTACGCCATCTTCGACGTGTTTGTATCAGCGACAATGAGCAACCTAAAATACCGACCATGTACCCAAATGCGTCATTTCTGTCATGTACTGTAGGTAATCGCACTTTTGCCTTCAAGCAGGTGGTCTTGCCGAAAACTACCAGATGGCCGGCGTCAATGTAGCTATCGCAATGAAAGAGATCCATTTGAACTGGTGGTCTCAATTACCTTCAATACAAATCTTTTCCACGTTATCGTATGCGGACAACTAAATCTTTCGGAACGCATCTGTGTGTTTCTTTTAAATGCGAAGGTACTTTGAGCGTTTCTATCTACATATCTATCTACCTATCTAGCCGCCTGCGTCTGGGGGTTCTACTCATTGCCTCGTTAGCTCGGTATAGACCAAAATTAGCAGCTTTGGCGAATGTGCATGTCTGGTCATGATATAAATAGCGTGAAAATACTGTCTCGTATGTCGTGACAACCTTTCCTCCAGACACGTGCGGCAGATACCCGTATACCATGGGCCACGGTAACCCAAGCATTCTGCGCGGCAGTCAAACATTCTGCCACAGAGCCACAACATATTTTGAAACTGCTCTGGCAAAAGACCTTATGCAGGCGTAATGCCGGTGCAACCTCAATTGTGGTAGCAGTGCTGGCTGTCTAATTGTATACCAAAGCATTAAACATTACATATGTTTTCCTGTGATACAGGCCCCATGCGGATTAACGTCAATTGTGGTTCCAGTGTTGGTTCCGCTTTTATAGGAGTCTATTAAACATTACACTTGTGATTCAATGATTCAGCAAACTATATTGAAGCGTTGCTAGACACCGAAGAAATACGCTAATGAAAGTTACTTATGATATTCCCATTATCGCACCGTAAAATGTACTTCGTTTCGATAATACTGACGCCTGTGCTCTAAAGTGAGTGCTGACGTTACGTCAGACAATCAGTTACAATTTACACGCCCAGTGTAGTCGACGTGCCTGGTAAAGTCCCGATGTGCGCACAACCATAGCGCTTAAAATATCACGCCAATCCACCGCGTAACGTTTGGCTCAAAGCTAAATATGCAGCATAGACAACGACTCGCTCATTGCTTCGCATGAAACCGATTGGATCTCTGGAATTGTTTCCTCTTCGATGAATACTTATCAGCTTATGAACAATCGCTAAAACTCGCTTACAAACTTTGAAGGGTGCCTGCTTCAACCCATCAGCGCCATGGCTAAGGGGGCTGGAAAGCGCAAAATCGATGCCCGAAAACCAGAAACAGCAAAGCGACGAAAACCCCTCACGGAATAAGGTTTCTCGCCATGCAACAAAAAAAAATATATGGGACATGAAAAAGAAAGAAATAGCTATTTGGCTTTTCTTTATGCTACGTAATCTAGAACGAATTACCGTATTTACTGGAATCTAGGCCGCCCTCGTTGCAGGCCGACCCCCGAAACTCGCAAGGCCCAAAAAAAAAAAGAACTTACCTCGAATACACGCCGAATGCAGGCCGTTGCTTCTGAAGTACCGTTGGTGCAGGCGTTTGACGAGCACGTGTATAGGGCACGACTACACTGCACGATCGCTTCCAGAAAACTGTCCAACTCCGCGCCAGCGCCTCTGCCAACTCCGCGTTATGCGACAGGAGGAGAAAGGGTGTCAAAGTACGTGGCATTCGCCGGCGACGTAATCACGTGTCCCGATCCACGTCTGCCCGCCTTTGCCAGCGGAAATCTCGCCGGCTCGACGCTCTTGCTGCACGAACGTGGGAGTGCGAGATTTCGGAACAACGGACAGTACGAAGCCATGGGGACCACCACTCTGCCGCTGAGCCTGAGGGACCTCATAACCATGCAGCTACCGTAGGATGTTGCGAAGATTAGCCTCGGACGCGCATGCAGAGCCGTCTCCATACGGTAGCCTGATATCGGCGCATGGTGAGCCGCCATGCCGCTGGCGCGGCAGGGCATTTACGTAGGTGGCGGCTGCTGTCAAATCATGGTACTCCAATCTAAGCCCACCCCACCACTTTCGCACATCGTTTTTTCGAAAAAATAACACATCGGCTTAGGTTCGAATACATACGGTACTTATGGCAGTATACATACGGTACAATGACACAACGCGTTGGTTCATCCCGCGTCTGCAGAATCTCGTTTGCCGACGCCATCATGATTGCTGAGAGAGTATAGGGGGACAGGCCAGAGCGTTTTACCCAGCCCCTTACACAGACACGAACGCGCTAGCGCGTGCGAGTACGCATGGGCGTTACGCCAAGCTAGGATAGCATACGGCAGTCCGGGCCCTTAAGTGCTCTGCACGTATCATCATCAAGGCAGTCGAAGAACATGAGGAAGAAGACGTTTCCGTGGCCCGAGCGCGCGCTCGAAATGTTACAAAGGTAGTAGAAAGCGGGTGGTCGCCAGTGGAACTACAGAGACAGCCCCGAGCAAAAGCTGCTTCGCATCTAACAGAGGTAGAGCGTTAAAGATGTTAAGGCTCGCTTACTTGCAGCATCGAGGTTATCATTTTCAAAGCTATTATCACCACAGCACACATCGATGGTGAGCGTCAAAGCAAGTGGAGGAGATGCGCACTCGCAGGAACAACCAAACTCTGAATATCTCAAAAAATACATTATTTCCCGCTAAAGGGGACCATGAGGCGATGCGAACCCGGAGCACATGCACGATCGCGTTCCGTTGGCTTTCGTTGGGCATGCTACCGACCTCGCGTCGTGGAACGCGAAGAGGAGCGCTACGCGCGTCTTGTCTTCCCTCTAGCCTGGCTGTTAATTCTCACAGGGCGAGCGGGGAACGCGATCGACAGGCTTGCGAGAGGGGGGCAGCGTAGGAGAGAAGAGAGAGGGGGAGGGGACGCGCATGCGCTGGTGCTCATCGCGGCGTTGCGCAGGAGAGAATTTCGGCATGTCTAGCCCGCGCTTCAGAGGAAGAGTGGAAAGGGGGAGGGGAAGTGGAGAGGGGAGATGGAGAGGGGGAGGGGAGAGGAGAAGATAACAGGAGGAATGGTGAGGGGGAGTAGAAAGGAGCTGTGTGGAGAGGGTATGCGGATGTTCAGTAAGGGTGGTCACGCCGCACATCACCACCGGATTGAACTCCACCATAAGATACTTCGCATCTAAAATATGCCGCAATCGGGGTGACTGTACATCCCGACAGTGCGCTTGGCCACGCGATCCCGTGGCGCATCGCATACTGAGGCGACAGTACTGTATTGCGGCCCTGCGGTAAGCCGGCCCGCTTGTCTAGGAAATTAGTACGCTATTCATCTATTATAGGAAAGTGGTGGTCGATTTACAGCACTGCGTGCTCTAATGTGCGACATACAACCGCAAAGCGACGGCGGCCCTAGCTACACTGTCAATGAAGTCGAATGAATTGGAGCGCCAACATTCCGGTCTTCAGTTTCAGCACTAGCTGTGACGCAAGTTTCTTACATATTATTTTTCTAAAATTTTGCGCGTATTATGAAAGTACTCAAAACTACCGCAAGGAACGCAGCTATTTTCCGTAATAAACGCAGAACCATAAGCAAAATTCACGATTGTTACGGGCGGGCGCAGCTACTGTGATGGGACTACCACCCCAAACTCAGAACGCTGGCGCCCGTGACCTGTTGCTTACTCAGAGCATTTTGCGTTAACAAACGGCAGGTGGGGTTCAAGTGCACAACGGCGAAGATTGCGCTGCGGATCCCCTTGCTTTGTGTTCTTTCTGCGAGCATTAGCCCACATACTAGAACCCTAATGTGGGGTCATTAAAAAAATTAAGGCGGCTTCGCACTATTGGTGCCAAGCCTGAAGGCAGAGCACAGCTGGGTATCTTCCTTGTTTCTATTTATTGTTCTAATTCTTTCTGGTTTCTTTTTCTCTTTTTCGCTCTCTATCTTTTTTAACCTTCCTCTCTATTTCTCGCTTCCTCTTTATTTCTAGCTTTGCTCTCTCGATCTCTGTGTTTCCTTCTCTGTCGTTGTTTGTTTCTTTATATTTCTCTCTTTCTCTCTTGCTCTCTATTTTTTTTTCTGTCTCTTTTCTTGTGTCTGTTTCTTTCTAGCTCGCTCTGTCTATTTCTTCCTATCTCTTTCTATATTTATTTCTTTCCTCCTGGCCTCACGTCCCTTTCTCACCCCCTTGCTATACTATACTATTCAAGGCTTTTATTATCTCTCTTTCTGTTTCTTTCTACCTCTTTCTTTCTCTATCTCCGTCTGTCTTTCTTTTTGTTGGGATAACTGTTGCCTTCTTCATTTTTAGTGGACCAGCCGTGAGTAGTTCGATTTACCCAATTTCTGGGTCACAAACCCGTTTATGATAATGAGCAGTGAGATTTACCCGTTTATGATGATGATAGTTTTTTGCTTCGCCGGACAAGGAATGATTTGCTAAACAGCTTCGCTGTTTATGGAAGGCGAGAGGGATGGTTTCAGATAACAACAAAATCGGTTACCCTTGCCCTATCTAGAAAATAGGTTCCAGCGAAGCTTTGCGAATGCGTGCCTAACGTACTGCTCTTCTTTCTTTATTCATTTCTTTCTTTCGCATGACGCAATTCTTCCTCCTAACGTAAGCGTTAATTTTATTACAGGTGGCACCCGCAACGGTAGGCCAGTGGTCACGGTGCTCGACTACTTACCCGAAGGTCGCGCGATCGAATCCCTGCCGCGGCGGCCTTATTTTCGATGGAGGCGAGAACGCTTGAGGCTCGGGTGCTTAGATTATGTGCATGTTTAAGAATCCCAGTTGATAGAAATTTCCGGAGTCCTCCACTACGGCGTCTCTCATAATCATATCGTAGTTTTAAGCACCAACAGGTATTATTAAGGATGGTTGTCTTCGGGACGCTGTTTTCGGACTGAATCAGAATGGCGTCTTTCATGTTCTTTCCAGCGTTCGTCAGCCTCTTGAACGGCCCAACGAAAGGACCATCAGGCGATCATGGAAACGCGGGTTCGGAATTCAATTTTTAGGTGCGAGGCAGCTTACGGCGCAGTTCAATCCGGTGTGCGGCGTGACCACCCTTACTGCGCATGCGCAAACCCTCTCTCCCTCTCTCCTCCTTTACGCAGGTGTTCGGCCGCGTTCTCTCCTCTCCTGTCCCGGGCTGCAGTCGCGCCGCAGCCTCTCCCCCACACGTGATGCGCCAGCGCATGCACGTCCTTCCCGCTCTCTCTCCTCTGCTACGCTCCGCCCCTCTCGCGTGCCTCATTCCCTCCTGCGAAGGCAGCAGCGGTGTCTCCGGCGTCTCGACGTGGCACGAGTGGCCGATGGCCGCCTCAGCTTCTGTGGCTCTAGACGCGGGGCACTGGTGATCTCCTTCCCTCGCTGAAGAATCCACGACGACACCGGACGATATTAATGGCATGGACTGCAGAGAGGCAGGCACGCATGATCTTGCGACTTTGAGGGAGTCGAATTCCACGGACGCCGGCAGTTCCACTGACCGAGAGCTGGATGGAGACTGGAAGACAGTGCCGATTCTACGCCAGAGGAAGGCGCAGGCTCGAGAACGCATTAAAAAAATTACACCATCTCCCACTCAAGCTAACCATCTCCCCGCTGCTTCGCATCCGCACATGGTTCCCTTTAGCGGGAGATGGTCTAATTTTTTCGAAGCCGGAATGTTCTTGAAATGTGCAATTCTTCATATCAACTTTACGCGTATTTGATCAGATCGCTTTTAGTACGCCAGCACGAAATACTTCATTGAAGCGGCCACAGCAAGATTACTGCTTCGCAGTTGTTTTAGATGTGAAGCATCTTACAGCGGAGTTCAATCCGGTGGTAGTGGTGTGCGGCGTGACCACCCTTACTGCGCATGCGCATACCCTCTCCACACGCATCCTCTCCACTCCTCCTCTCCACTGCCCCTATCCCCTTTCCCGCTCTCCGCTCACCATCTCTCCTCTTCCCCACTCCTCCTCGCCACTTTCCATCACTCCTCCTCTCCCCACCTCCTCTCCACTTCCCCTCTCCCCTTCCCCTTTCCAATCTTACTCTGAAACGCAGGCTAGACATGCCGAAATTCTCTCCTGCGCAACGCCGCGATGAGCACCAGGGCATGGGCGTCCCCTCCCCTACGCTGCCGCCCTCTCGCGCGCCTGTCGACCGCGTTCCCCTCTCGCCCTGTGAGAATTAACGGACAGGCTAGAGAGAAGACAACACGCGCGTAGCGTTCCTCTTCGCGTTGCACGACGCGAGGTCGGTAGCATGCCCAACGAACGCCACGGAACGCGATCGTGCAAGTGCTCCGGCTTCATATCGCCTCATGGTCCCCTTTAGCGGGAAATGGTGCAATTTTTTGCATCTTCGGCACAACGAATTCTGATGCTTTGGTTCAGTTCGCATTCAAGAAAAGTGTGCGCTTGGCCTAATGGTCGAGGCACTCGCTGTTGAACCAGATGGACCGGGGTTCGAACCCTATCCTCGGAAATAAAATTCATTTAATATTATTTCTTTGATGCGCACCAGCTGTAGCTGAGGAGGGTTTATTGGTGAGCAGGATTTTTGCAACCCCACCCTTCCGAACTTACCTCGTCGGTCAATAGAGAGTTTTAGCAAGGTACGGAAATACGGTACGCAAATACGGTAAGGTACCTTACCGTATGTGCGTACCGTATTTCCGTACCCCGCGTCTTTGCTAGTTTTAGCTACGGGAGTTGCTCGATGCGTACGGTAACGCGATGATGATGATAGTGGCCAGCCCAGGTTTTTGCAGAGTGGAATAGTTACGTGCCGCCCACGAAATAAATGTTTTTCCCTGAGATAGTTATGCAAAGACTGCACAACTTTTTCATTTTGCGGTATTTTAAATCGCGGCAATGAGAGCATAGATCTTTAATAGAAACCAACCCAGCCAAGCCAAGTTCAAGCGATCAATGGCGGAATGGCGGTTAGCACTGTTAAAGTGAGCTAGTCGCCGGACCTCGTTGATTGAGACCTCTTTGATAAACATCTTTGTGGGCGCAGCTAAAATGGCCTACAGCGTGGTGAACGACGTGCTCTTACTGGAGACGCTGTCATGCGCCGAAATCGATGACATGCTTGTGCTCCAATGTGCGCCAGCGTTACGTCGCAACTTATTGGAGCGCGGTTTGCTAGATTTGGATGCGATGGACAGCGATGTGTTCCATCGCTTGTTCCGATTTAGGAAGATGGACCTCCCTGACCTCTTGTCATCTCTGCTAATACCCGAAGAGTTCGTCAGTGCCCAGCGTGTCCGGGTGCCAGGCAACGAAGCGCTCTGCATGACACTTCGACGCCTGTCGTATCCGAACCGCTTGTGCGAGCTCGAGCTCCTGTTCAACCGGCACAGCTCTGTCATTTCCAGCGTGGTATCCACAGTGTTAGCACACATGGAGTACCACTTCAACCATCTGCTGGCAGACCTGACAAAACACCGGTGGTTGAACTTGATCGCCATTGAGAACTTCTCGGAGGTGAGTTGTACTCGTAAGACGGTAAACACGATAAATGTGTCAGATGTGGGCAACTTCATTGAAATGCGCACGACACTCCCTAAGAGTGTCGAGCGCATTTCAGTCGAAGTGAAGTTTGCGAATAGAGGTAGGCTTGTCTACGTACGCCTATTCCCAAATTAACTTGCTATAAATAGCAATAACAGGTGCATGAATGTGAAGGCCTTGTAAATGTACTACTGTGTAGACTAGAACATGAAGAGTAAATGCATACTTCTTGCTGTCCGTTTGTCTCCTTTAGCCGATTAGTGAACTTGCAAGCTCTAAGATTGCAATGTAGATCTTTATTTCCTCTT
>NW_023615783.1:0-20056 GCF_013339695.2 Rhipicephalus sanguineus | reverse complement strand
ATCGATAGCGTGTACGGCTTCATTTCGGAGTGCATGTGGACCATTATTCATCTTTAACATGACAGATGACCCGCAGAAATTCGAGAACGTCCGCGGAGCCGATGCGAAGAGCGTCCGTCGCCGATGAGCGCTCCGCTACGACCAGGTCTATCGTTGTCGCCAAGTTCTGTGCTTCACCCAGATACCACTTTTGTCCCGGTGGGCCCTTTTTCGATACCTTGAGAGACTGTTTTCACCCCCGGCTACCGCGCCGCCTCGCTAGGCCGCGTCTCATTAGGCCTAGCGCGCCTCGTCGCGGCTCTGAGCCCGGCGATGGCGACAGCCACCGTGGTTACAGGTTACGACCCTACCTCAATGCAAGTGCTTACCATGGAGACATCCTCCGCCGACCACCTCATGCCCTCGGAGAACGAATATCTCGAGGACATGGTGAACACCTGGAAACGCAAGAAAGCGAAATCCAAGCCCGCGTCCCTGCCGCGAGACGCTGCAACTGCGCGCCGACCCACAGACGCCGCGTGCACCTCTGCTCCTTCGCCGCCGGCGAAGCAACGCAAGTGGCGTCCGCGTCAGTCTCCTCGCCTCTCTCGAGACGATTACATTGTGGTCCTCAAGCCTCGCGTTCCTTGCAAGCTCCGAACCTCCGTCCCGGCTGACCGTGTGGGCGACGCTATCCGGGCCTACCTGGGAGACCAGACCACCGCACAAGTCCAAGTGTGGCCGATCTGGGACCAGAACATCATCGTCTGCAGCACCACCGAGCTGCCCAAGGCTCAAAAACTCCTCGGAGATTTCCAGCTGCCGGTGGGGGACCAGCAGCTACCCGTCCGAGGTCACGCCAAGCCTTCTGGGGAAACGCGCAGGGGCGTCATCACCATCAACCCTGCCGAGACCTCTCAAAAGATTAAGTCGGAACTTCACTGGCCCCAAGGAACTATCCTTGCGGCTCGTAAACTCGGTGACTCCACGGCGGCGGTGGTGACCTTCGAGGGCACGAAGCTCCCCCGCTTCCTTTTCTACCACTGCGTGGCGACGTACGTTCGACCATATAAGAAGACAGTTCCGGCATGTACTAGATGCGGCACCATCGGCCATCGGGCGTCTGTGTGCCCCCACCCCAACCCAGACCGCTGTGCCAAGTGTGGGACCCTCGCTGCCGAGGGCCTCACCGACCACGACTGCCACACCAAGTGCCTCCTCTGCCAAGGTGCTCACGAGACTGGGGCCAGAGGCTGCACGGGTAAATACCGGACGTTCACGCCGACCTCGACACCTTCTCCGGGGCCCACGCCATCACCACTCCACAACAAGGGCGCCCGCCCAAAACAACCTGGCTCACCGCGCCCGGCCGACACTCAAGAATTTCCGCCACTCGCTGCCTCGACGGCGCCACCACAGGTGAGTGGTTGGGCAGGTGTTGCTGCTCCCGGGCCTCTCTTTCCCCCTCCTGCTGCCTCTCCCTCCCCTGAACTTGCGGTTCTCCGCAAGGAGAACACGGACCTTTAGCGGAAAATTGCGTTACTTACCAAGCAAGTTGCATCCCTGCAGCAGCGCACTCCGCAGGTACGCGTTCCCGCCGTCCCTGCCCAGACGGCCCCGCCGGCCACCTCCCCCAAGCTTAGCCCTCCGGCTGCGCCCACATCGAACACCCCCACGCCTTCCGTAGCTACTGCTCCCTTTCCAGTAGCATCGTTGGCTCCTGGGGCACCTCAGGCTCCAGTGCCCATTGATCCAACTCTGTCAATTGAGGAGCGCGTCCCCCGCCTTGAAAATCTACTCCTCCACCACATCTCCACTTTTTCCGTGCAACGCATTGTAGCTGAGGTAGTGCAGGGCATCCAGGCCTGGGCTATCACTCAGTTTAAACCCAACACTTCACGGTCCCGCTCCCCTTCTGAAAGTAGTATCGGTTCCGCTCCCCGGCGCCGCAAGGTGGCCACAGGCACCTCGACCCCAGGTAACTCGGTTTCCAACCCCCTTCCTGTCTCCGAAAGCTCCGAACAGGACATGGCGGAGGGCATCTAAAATTTAAGACATTCATGATGGCTACCAAACGTACACCCCATTCAATTCCCCCGTCACAATTCGAAATCATACAGTGGAATTCCAGAGGTTTCGGGAACAGGCGAAAGCGCTCACACCTTTCCCTCTTTCTCCAATCCCTTTGCTCTCAACCGGCCGTCTTGGCACTCCAGGAATGTGGCCCAACCCCGACCCTTCCCGGATAATGCCCCTACGTAGGTGGCACCACACTTCCCTCCTTGTGCATAAGGCGTACACGGCGATTCAGATCGATCTTGATCTGCACCTCCCGTACGACTACTGCATGGTCTCAGTGCTCCCTCAGCGGAGGGGGCAACCATCGATCCATATTCTGAACGTGTACTGCCCCCCTCATCTCTCGAGGGTGTCTTTCACGCAACTCTTCCATCAGGCCCTGTGTACGGCGGCCCGTCAACCCCTTGTGATAGTTGGAGACTTCAATGCACCCAGCCCTCACTGGGGCTACCACTATGAGAAGACTCGGGGCCGACAGCTTAAGGAGCTCATCTCCTCGCTCAGTCTCACGTTGCTCACTGATCCGGCACATCCCACACGTTCCGGTAATTCAGTGTCGCGTGACGCTTGTCCCGACCTTTCCCTCACCCGTAACATACGCGATGCTACGTGGGAGAATCTCGATGAAACTCTAGGTAGCGATCATTTTCTGCTCCGTATTGCCTTCACACCGCGTCACAAATGCGCCACCACTGCGGCCAGGCCCGTCTTACCGACTGGACTAAATTCAGATCGCAACCCTTCCCCCTGATCCCTAATTCAGGCGAATACGCGGCGTGGGCATCTTATGCCGTTCATACGCAACGAGCGCATACTCAGACACTTGCTACCACTAATGTGACTCCCGCTATCGACCCACACCTCCGGGATCTCTGGGACGCCCGCCGCGGAATAATACGCCGTTGGCGGCGAAACAAGCTGAACCGTAAACTCGGCTCCCGCATCGAGGCCCTCACCGCAGAAGCGGCTGCATATTCTGTGCAGCTTGCTGACTCAAATTGGATCGACACCTGCACGAAGGCAGCAGGCCAGATGAGCTCCAAGAGCACGTGGCGACTTTTCCGGAGCCTTCTGGATCCATCCACCACTCGTGGAGAAACACAGCGTCAACTCCGTCGTGCTTGGCATGCCTATCAGGGCACGACGGACCAACTCGCGCGGGACCTTTGCGACCGATACCTTTGTCGCACGGTCGACCCCGTTGGCCCAGAATACACGTATTCTGGTTCCCCCAACTCCAAGCTTGACGCTCCATACACGCTCCCCGACCTGCGGGCAGCGCTGGCGAAAATGCGACGGGGCACGGCTCCTGGCCGGGATGGCATCACAGTATCGCTCCTAGCGAATCTCCCCGACCAGGCCCTCTTATCACTGCTCCACCTCATCAACTCCATATGGGATGGCTCGCCGCTTCCATCAGAACGGATCACTTCGCTGGTCACATTCATCCCCAAATCGGGCAAGCCAGTTAGCATTGAGTCCCTGAGACCCATTTCTCTCACCTCTTGCGCCGGCAAACTCATGGAAACTATGGTCCGCGAACGCCTTTCCGCTTACCTGGAGGCTAGGGGGACCTTTGCCGACACGATGTTTGGCTTTCGCCCGCATCTGTCAGCACAGGACGTCGTGCTCCAGCTCCACCACGATATCATAGAGCCGACTACCATGTGCCACAATGACAAAGCCGTACTAGCTCTCGATCTTCGAGGCGCGTTCTACAATGTCAAACATAGTAGCATTCTCGCCAATCTTTCCACTACAGACTGCAGACAGAAGACCTTCGAATACATCCGCGCCTTTCTTTCTGATCGTGTGGTCTTCCTCCGCATCGACACTGCTGAACACGGCCCGTTCCCACTAGGCACACGGGGTACGCCTCAAGGAGCGGTCTTGTCACCCCTCCTGTTTAACTTGGCCATGATGAACCTCCCTTCTCTCTTGCACGAGGTCGAGGGGGTACACCATGCGCTCTATGCCGACGATATAACAATATGGACCAACACCGGCTCTTCGGCTCAAATCGAGGAACGCCTACAACAGGCTGCCCTTCTGGTGGACACTTACGCCGCCTCTTGCGGCCTGGAGTGTTCCCCAACAAAATCGGCTCTTCTCTCGGTTTCCCGCCTAGAATCACCCCAGATATTCCTCCCTTCCGGACCTGTTCCAATAGTCCAAGACCTTCGGATTCTCGGGCTGCGCACCTCTCGTCCTCACTGGACCCTCAGGGCACCATATCCTCTCTCCGACGCACCAGCGAACAAGTGAGTCGTATGATCCGGCGGGTCTCTACCAAGCGTGGCGGCCTCCGAGGGAGCCAGTCCCTCTGGTTGGCCCAAGCGTTTGTGACCAATCGGGTCCTCTATGCCCCACCCTACCTTCGCCTGCGTCGTCACCACGGACACCAACTAGATACTCTTCTCCGCTCCGTGTATAAGCACGCGCTGGACCTTCCCATCGCCACTTCCAATAGCCGCTTTGCGGCCTTGGGGGTGCACAACTCCTTCGCGGAGCTGCGGGAAGCCCACCGCGTCAACCAACTTAATCGTCTTTCGCAGACGCCTTGCGGGCGCCGCCTGCTACACAGACTTGGCCTCAACACAATCTCTGACCCGGTACCTCCATCCCCAGTACCGGAAATCTGGCGCCAGAAGTTATGAGTGGAGCCACTCCCCCGCAACATGGACCCCGAACAACACTCCGGTCGAAGGCACGCGCGCACTGCTGCCCTTGAGGCGCGTCACTCCGATCGCCCCGGCGTATTTTATGTAGACGTCTCGGGCCCTTCCCCCTCGGGTCACTACACGGCCGCTGTAATCACAGGTCACCACGTCGATGGCCTCTCATTTAGAGCCGATAGTGCAACTCATGCAGAGGAGGTTGCCATCGCTTTGGCCGCCTCCCACCCCACCACTCACACTATGTTGACAGACTCGCGCTCAGCCTGTTCTCG
The DNA here is from genome assembly GCF_013339695.2 of Rhipicephalus sanguineus. Taxonomy (NCBI): domain Eukaryota; kingdom Metazoa; phylum Arthropoda; class Arachnida; order Ixodida; family Ixodidae; genus Rhipicephalus; species Rhipicephalus sanguineus. The sequence goes on along the minus strand of NW_023615783.1, from coordinate 15,048 downwards.
ATATATCCAGGTTTCCATCACCCCATTGGCTGCTCGTCTCCTTCAAGCCGCCTCCTGGCGCTTTAGCCCTCACTCCGTAAGAATAGTCTGGACTCTAGGCCACACAGGACTTCCCGGCAACGAGGCGGCGAATGCCGCTGCCCGCGCTTCTCTCTTCCGGGCCGTTGCCCTTCCACGTCCTGAGTCGGATCCTGGAAACTCGAGCCTCACACGCTACCGTGATATTCTGGATTATTATCGCACTTCGCGTCGACTTTACCCTGGCCCTGCTCGCGGTCTGGCGAAAGCAGACGAACGAATACTACGCCGCCTTCAGACTAATACTTTCCTTAGTCCGGCGGTCGCCCGGCACTTGATCCCGGAAATCTCTGGCACGTGCCCGACTTGTCAGGTCCTCGCCGACACCTTTCACGTTGTGGCTTCGTGTCCTGCAACTCCACTTTCTTTCTCATCCCCCTTCCCCATCCCAACTAGAGAGGCTTGGGAGGAGTACCTGGTCGGCTGCTCCACCTTGGACGCGCAACGCTCCTTGGTGGCGCGCGCCCGGGCAGCGGCCATCTCCAATGGCGTCCCGGACTAGGGACTGCAACTCAGGCACACAGCAGTTCTCTTGTGAATTTCTTGAATAAAATGTTTACCACCACCACCAACATGACAGAATGAGACTTACCTCGAGGTATACGTCCTACACGGTGTAATCGCGACTTGGGAAATGAATTTCGCTTTGAGTTGGGCGTCGTTGTTGTCGATCGTCTGCTCTTCACCGTTAACGTGATTGACGAGGCTTTCTCATTTTATCAAGTTCGCTTTTCGGAAGTGCCAGTCAAGCTTGAAAATCCTTTTGAAGCCGCACTGCAAGCGGTACATTGTGAGGCGGCGCAAGTGCACCGCGAGAGCTCTGCACGTGCAAAGCGAGCGGCAACGCGGTGGAGAGAAGGGAAAACGCGCGCTGCTAACGCGCCCCGATCCAGGTGGTCGTGTGCTAACACCCGTTTCTCTTTTTCTGCCAGAGATGGCGCTGCCTGTCAAGAGCAGCAGCGCCGCTAAGCGTTGCTTGGGAAGCCTTGAGTAGAGTGACCTAGCACGAGCGTCTCTTTTCTCGGGAGAGTATTTCGGCCGCGCGTTAAAAAAGTCACGTGGTACACAGAGCTGCTCCGCGCGCGGCGGTCGCGGTTGCCTAGGCGACGAAGACGCGGCCGCGGCGGCACTCCGACCGTCGTTGGGTTCTGCGGCAGTGCCATGTTTCCTTTTGTTATTACAATGTATTCAGTGGGCATTGCGATGACGCACGAGCTGCAGGACTGCATCAGCTGCACGTCACAGCGCACAAATGCAACATTCAAGGGTAACATTTAGCACAGCTTCACTGACTTGGCGTCGCGAAGACTGATGAAACTGCCGACCTGGTGCCTTTTCCTTGACTTTGGGGCGCCTTTTTTACTAAGTACTATTTTAGCTGTCGATACAGCGATGATAATATGACGCCGCTAAACGGTCCGTGAGCTCCTGCTTTGGCCACTCGCAAGCCAGGATCGGCTTCCCTTCGTTGCTGGGCGGCCGACGTCTCTCTTCCCGATGAGTTTTGGCGTGCAGTTGCCGCGACACGCCTCCCTCACTCGAAACTCGGGGTCGGCCCGTCATCGTTGGGCCCATGCTCTAGCAAATTGCCATCATATTTCCCGCCGCGCCGCTTCTTCTCCCGAAGACAGAACCTTGTTCGTACTCGCCATACTCGTCGCCGAACGTCGTAATGCTCTGCGCCGACAGTACACGCTTTTGTACTGCTTTGTTCACGCAGAATTTATTCTTGCAGCAACAACGAAATGAAGCAATGTTAGTGCTGTTAAATCAAGGTGTGCGGCCTAGAGGTAGGGGGCACACTTGTAAGCTCAGTGCGAGCAGTCCGGTTGCATTAGAATTAACACCACAATTAAAGCACGATATGCAACACGAACTGACGGTCGAATGTCAACAAGCATGCACGCTAGCAATAAACAAAGATAATGAAGATGTGCGTCTATCCTAGCCGCTCCAGCGCCATCGCACAGTAGTCAGGGAACACCAAGCCCAGCTTTTTATTCTGCCGAAATAACATAACACTACGCAGAAGGGGAGCGCATACTATCGATACGATGGCCGGAGCCACCGCGTCTACCTGTCTCGACGGTCTCGCTCGCCTGGCAACGGCCAAACCCCCACCGTGGCACCGACTCCGCGCGCGCAGGCAGAGGGCCGCACAGCCGCACAGCGACGTGTACTACGTGGCTTTTTCAACGCGTTGCGGAAATACTCTCCCTCTTTTCTCACAGAATCGGGAGGCAATCCATCCGGGTAACTTGGATCTGGGGACTTTTTCCCCGTTTGCTTCATGAAGATCTCCCTATGTCTGGGTACTACCTAGGAACACGTGCAATTCTCTTTTTATCCCTAGGAGAGTTTGTCGCTCGTCGTTTGCGGGTCGAGGTTTGTTGTTGATCTTGCTGGCGGACGGCGCGTCCGTGCTTGGAGAAGGAGAACGACTCGAACGGAGTCGAACCAGCCGACGTGGTCGGGCTGGCAGGCTCTGTGTAGCGCTGTTTGTTCCTGCGTGTTGAAGGAGGCACCTCGCGATCTCATGCGGTAACCCGGCGGCCTTCCGCGACGGATCTTCGCCAGTTTCTCGCAGGCTTTCGGTGAGGTTCCCCCCCCCCTTTTTTTTTGACGCTCTTTTCTTTTTCAGGATAGGCTAGCTTTAACCTCAGTTTTTTTTTTCTAGAGTAGGCTAGCCAGTCCTGTGCGCTGCCGCCTCGTGGTCTCTACCGCGATGGCGGCCCCTCAGCAGCTTCGGCCGCTGACGTTCTACGGTCGTGTTCCTAAGGGCACGACCAACGTTGACATCTGCAAGGAGCTCGTGAAGCGGTTCTCGCCAAACGAGCTCAAGTGTGTTCAAGACTTTGGAGCCGGCAGATTTGAAGTTACCTTTGCGAACATGGCGGCAGTTGAGCGTTTTCTCGCCAAGTCTGTCGTCACGGTTCGTAATGTAGAAGTTAAGTTCGAGTACCGCGGTGTTCGGGTGAAGACCGTGCGCGTGTTGGGCTACCCAGCCGATGCCAGTGACTCCGCGCTCCTTAACGGGTTGGCGGCGTACGGCAAAGTGCTCGGTGTAGACTACGAGCACGTTCCGGATTTTAAGAGTGTCCTGACAGGAAACCGACGCGTACGTGTCGAGATGGCGCGACCTGTTCCCAACCTCCTTCCGGTGGGGAGCAGGATCGTCCAGTGCGAGTACGACGGCGTCGTTCGCCTGTGTCGTAGGTGCTTTTTCCCGGGGCACCACGCAGCTGACTGCAAGGTCCCACAGTGCGAGCGTTGCGCTGAGTTCGGGCACGCCCGTTGCGAAGCAGTATGCAAACGCTGCGGTGAAGACCATGCTCTGTCTGCCTGCAAGGTGCGCACGTATTCGTCCGTCGCTGCGCGTGCTCCTGCTCGTGTTTCTTCTACACAGGTGACGAGCGGTGCAGCTGAAAGCCAGGAGGCGCCTTCGAAGGGTCCCGAGGGCTCCCCCCTGCCAGAGAGGGAGCCAGTTGGTGCAGAGGCTCCCGGAGGGGGCGAGCAGGGTCGGAGGCCGGAGTTAGCTGAGGCTTCCGCCCCTTCCGCCGCCTTGCCGCCGCTGGTCGCTCCTACGGACGTGCCTGCGGCCCCTGCCGACGTGTCTGCAGTCCCTGCTGACGCGCCTGCAGCCGAGGAGGACCGGGAGCAGGCCATGGATGCGGAGGCGTGGAGGGTGGTTCGAGGGAAGAAGCGCCGGGCGCGGTCCAGGGACTCTTCACACGAGCGGCCGGCGGCGGCTGCGCGCGGCGGACCCGGTGACTTGGAGGAGGGCCTGCCTGGCGTGAAGCGCACCGCAGCGACGGATTCGGACGCGGAGTCAACCCAGTCCACCGTCAAGGGCAGTACCGTGGGTGAGAAGAGCTTCTCTTCTTGCCCCTTCTGTGGTCTAGGCAGTTGTGGTGGTGATTGTTCACCCATGTCTGACCGAGTGTACTCGTCCACACACGAGGACTCCTCCTGTGACGAGGAGGGTTCTCATTAGCTTTCCACGGTAGCTTTCAGTGGGGCTAGTATTCTCAGGTACTAGCCTTTCCCATTCCCCCCCCCCCCTTTTTCTCTTGTTTTCTAGCTCTCCTAGTCCCTTCTTGTTCCTAGCCTTGTCCCCCCCCCCTTTTTCTTTCATCATGGCTACTCCTTCTTTAACTATAGCTACTTTCAATTGTCGTGGGATTTCTCGAGCAGCTAAACAGGCTGAGGTTATTCACTTAGCTCGGTCTCGAAAAATAGACATCCTCGTTTTACAGGAAACATTCGTGTCTAGACTTGGTCAGATTTACAACTTTGACAGACAGTTTGGCACCAAATCCTACTGGAGTTATGGCGCGGCGCATTGTCGGGGGGTCGCCATCATTTTGATGCCACGATGCACCGGCTCTGTGCTGCGTCACGCCAGGGATTCGGAGGGCCGCGTTCTGTCAGTGGATCTTGACTCTGGTATTCGGATTGTGAACATTTATGCTCCCACTCGAAGGAAGGAATAAAAGGATTTCTTTCCCTCGTTAGATCCATATTTGGTTGGCCCTTCTCGAATTATTTTAGTCGGCGATTTTAACTGTGTCCTCGAACAAGTGGATCGCGTTTCCCCTAAGGGAACTCCAAAGTATAGAGACAGGAAAGGCGACTTAGAGCTGCGGGAGCTTGTTGATGAGCTCGGACTGGTCGATGCCTGGCGCACCCTTCGCCCTGTACAGTCAGGAATGACCTGGGCAGGGAGGGGCAGCCGATCAAGGATCGACCGTTTTTATGTCTCGCCATCGCTCGTTCCTAGCATGCATTCCTCTTGGTTGTGTTCTTCCGCTTTGAGTGACCATTGCCTCCTTGCTTTGAGCTTCGCCGATTCCAACCTCGTAGCACAGGGCAAGAGACCGTGGCGTCTGAACCCACGGCTCTTAAAAGATAAAGAAGCCGCTAAAGATGTTGCTGGACTTCTTTGCCGTTCGCTGCTAGATGGACAGGACTTAGGCGGCAGCGAATGGGATGCGGTGAAGGCCAGTGTCGCGGAGTGCTTTCGGGAGTGGGGCAAGCGGCGGGCACGCGAGGAGCGTGCTGAGATCAAAATCGTCTCAGACGCTATCCTCCTGCTCTCAAGGCCGCTGTCCGGTGGCCCCGGAGTAACCGCGGCCCTGACTTCGCTTCGCAAAGAACTTAGAGTCCTGCTTCAGCGACGCTGGGACCGCTTGCGAGCCACAGCGCGCGCTGAGCAGTGGGAAATGGAGGCATGGTGTAGCTGGAATGTTCTTCGTAGGCACCTAGCTCGAAAGAGAGCGGTTTTGACCTCTCTCACAGATCCAAGTACTGGCAATCTTGTCGAAACGCAGGACGGAGTATTGGAGCTGGCGCGGCAGTTCTACAAGAACCTTTATGCCAAGCCACCTCCCTCCCCGTACTCGTTTCCTTTCGTTAAGTCCTATGAACAGGTCGATATCTGCGACTCCCCACTTGTTGAGGAGGAGCTCCATGCAGCCCTGAAATCTATGAAGCGCAATCGCAGCCCAGGCTCGGATGGCTTGACCGTTGAATTTTACGTCAAGTTTTGGAAGGTTTTGGGGAAGCCTTTTACCACTCTTGTAAACAGGCTCCTCCGTGAGGGGACCCTGTCAGCAACTCAAAGGGAAGGGCTTATCACTCTCCTGTGCAAGGACGAGTCTAGACGCACTGACCTGAGAGCCTGGCGGCCCATCACCCTTCTGAACTGCGATTACAAGCTCATAGCTAAGTGCCTGTCCGTAAGACTCACTCCAGTGCTAAGCACGGTTTTGGGTCCGTACCAGGCATGTTGTGTTCCAGGGCGGTCCTGCCAGCTTCACGGCTTTGCTATCAGGGACCTGATCGAATGGGCGAATGCACGAAATCTCAGCGGCATTCTCTGCTCATTTGATCAAGAAAAGACGTTTGATGTTATCAGTCACAGGTACCTTTTCAAGGTTTTAAGAGAGGCCGGCTTCAGCGGCCAGTTTATCAGTATGGTTAGGGCTCTCTATTCTCGTCCCAGCTCGGCTGTTGTAATACAGGATCGCATCTCGGAGCCTTTCGGCGTGGGTCGTGGAGTTAGGCAGGGGGACCCGCTCTCACCTGCCCTCTATGTGCTCGCGTTTGAGCCGCTCCTGCAGAGGCTTTCCAGTGACAACAGCATCGGTAGGTTTCCCCTTCCACCAGGTTCCCCTCCTGTCGCACTGTTCGCTTACGCAGATGACCTCTCCATTGTCGTCCCTGACGAGGCCACAGTTTGCACCGTCCTGGACGTCATGGAGGGGTACTGCTCGGCGAGCGGAGCCAGGATAAACAGGTCCAAGAGTGTAGTCATGTATTTGAACTCCGCTCCTTCCAGTCTGCGTCCTGTTCACGGCTTACCCGTGCAACAACGCCTACGCATTTTAGGTTTCCATTTCGAACCGGATGGCCTGACTACTGAAAACTGGAGGCTGGCTAAGCAAAAGCTGACCGACAGAATTCAGGAAATCAGGGCCTTGGGATGTCCATTGACGGCCAGGGTAACGATCATTCGATCGCTGCTCTTTTCTTTTCTGACCTATGTAACTTCCGTTATGCCGGTTGCAACCCGAACCAAGCTAGTCTTGGAGGGGCTCCTCTTTCGTTTCCTATGGAGTGGCTCATCTATGTATGTGGCGCGTCCTGTGATCAAGTTGCCCAGGAATAAGGGAGGACTCGGAATTCCCGACCTGGGCATCGTGGCCACTGCGCTGCATCTCAGATGGACACGGGTAGCTCTCGAATCGGATATGCTCCTAACTCGAAGCTTTGCGTCGTTTTTCCTGAGCACACGACTGCGGCTGTTCTCGCCGAAGGCATTCTCTAACTCAGTGCCTCGGGCGGGAACTCCTTCACCCTTCTATGCGGGGGCCGCCTCCACTCTGGCTCGTCTCCGTGAGGCCAACCCAGGGATAGAGCTAGATTCTCTCGAGCTCCATGATCTAGTCGACTTACTCACACCGGACCTCCCGGCCCACTGTGTGAGATATGACCTGTCCCGCCACAGTCCTAACTGGAAGCTCATCACTGCCAGTTTTCTGGATGCCAAGCGCTCTACATTCATGTACCGCCTGGCAAGAGGGTGCCTGCCCATAACATTCAGGCCCTTCACGAAAATCCCTACCAGAGGAAAGTGTCCGTTTTGTGGCAGTAGGGAGGACTTGGTTCACATCTTCTCTCAGTGTGCACTCCCAGCAGCCCTCCTTCAAAGGATAGCTAGCTTGTATGGCCACCCCGGAGTTCCATTCGAAACCGTTCGGTTTTTGCATCCCCTGCCTGCGCAGGCGGTTAACCAGTACGTGCTTCTTCTCGTCGAGTGCTCTTACCAAATTTGGGTGGCACGGTGCGCTGCCGTTTTCGATGGGAGGCAGCCTGGTCTTCGTGAAGTACTTGCAAAAGTGCGGAAGGAGATCTGGTTTGTTCTCCACCGGGAATGGCAGCGTTTGGGCGTTAAGAAGTTTCTCGAAACCTGGCACCGTCCAGCAGTCATCTAACTGCGCTTGTTTGTCCTTTTCTCGCCCTTCGTGTTTCCGTCCGTTTTTTGCGCAGTTGCAATAATCATGAGTCATCTTTAGTGAGTCAGGAGGGCAGATCACCATTAACTTTTAAAGATGGCTCTCTCTAAGGTACACCGATCTGGCCTAGCGTGCCAGTCACTTGTGTCTGCGGACCCAACAGACCGAGCCGGTCTGGGTGCATGCGACTTCTGTTGCTACACCGCGGTGATGACGGTCGAGGTTTCCGCTGTTGCTTACCCGGGTTCTGCACGCGCCCGGGTAATCCAGTCGCCTTGTTGGGCTCCGCCCACGAGGTCCATGTCGGTCGTTTCCGTTCTGTGCTCGGCGACTCTGTTCGCTGCGACGAACGGCGGCCCCCTTGTCCGAGTAGGACACCGCTGGCTTTCGGCCACGCGGCACTCCCTGGGTACGTCTAGTCTGTGTGCGGCGACTAAGGTTGCCGCGCCAAACGGTAGCCCCTATGCGGTCGCAGTTCAGTGCACGACGATTGGACTCGTCGAGCCGAACTGCGGCCCCCCCGTCCGGGTAGGACCCCGCCGGCTTCCGGCCGTGCGGTATTTCTCGGGTACGTCTGTTTTGTGTGCGGCGACTGAAGTTGCAGCACCAAACTGTAGCCCCATGGCCGAGTCTCTCTGGCGTGGGGCCGTGAGACTGGCTACGTCTGTTTGGCGCTTTGCGCCGAGCGGTAGCCCCCTTGTCCGGGCAGGGACCGTCTTTCCGAAACAAATCTTCCCCTCCTCAACCCGGGGGGGGAGGCGGTACCGGGATAGACGTACGGATGATGATGGGTTGATGAGTGTCGTAGAACTCTGGGACAAAGCGCCTCCGGGTGCCGCGTCTCCTCCCATCTGACAACGGTGCCGGGTGTATATGATCCCATGTAGCCCTGTCGCGCTGTCACTTACCGTCCGTCCTTGTCTTTTATCCTGTCGAACGCCTCGAGATGCATTTTCTTTGCCATTATGAAGTATTGATTATTGGTGTAGGTGAGAATATTGCACGTTTTAGGAAATTGGCATGAACGAAAGCACTTCGCTGATCGTTATACCGGTGTCACACGGGCAATTGATCGCGATCACAACCGATCGGGATTGGGCTCGATCCGGATCAGGTGTACCTACACGGTCACTTTTAACTGCGATCTGCGCATCGATATCTGGCTCCCAGATCGCGATTTGACTGACGTCTGCGACAAACTCGATCCGGGTTAGTGGCCAGTGGACCATGCAGCAGCAATGATTGATGATCGCGATCAAGAAATCCGGTCCGGGTCAACCTTGATTGCGATCAAAAGTGCCTGCGTGTCACCGGTATTACTTGCAATAGCTATTCTGCCCGTGCATGTGATTGAGTTTCAATATAGTTGATGCTAAAAATCTAGGGCACGTGCACTCAAAGTAATGAAAGTGTCCATGCTTCTATAAATAAAGAGCCGAGTAGGCTCCTTAGACGCCAGGTGGTAATAAGAAATAATTGCAACGGCTGGTTACATCACATTGCTAGTGTTCAATATTTGGACATACAATGACAAGGATACGTCTACATGGTGATTAGATAAAGAGAAGCGAAATGTTTTGAGAAGCAGCATGACTGCTTTCATTCATGTTGTAGGACGGGTGTATCAGTGGTGTGAATGCACCTGCAACTTAGTTTCTACAGTTGGTGGCTGGTAAAGGTGCACCTTTTTAGGACAAGTTTTCCTTTGGTCATGAGACTTTATAACTGGCTTAATGCAAAATGTGTGAAGTTAAATGCACCATCATTAGATTAGATGGTGGATTTAACTTCAAGATGGGTAACACGCTTCTATAGGCATGGGATACTTAATTTGGTTCAGTTCAGCCCAGTACTGTAACTTCATCACTATTCCATGAATGCACCCCTTCAACTGCTACTGCACTTTCTTCTACCTACAACTGCCATTTGCAGACTAGAGGAGATGCACACAATCAACAACATTTGTAGCTGCAAATTCTTGCTCCTTTGTTATACTGAAATTAGTTTTTTTTATGTGTTGCTCTTGTACTTAACATCAAAACAACAGAAATGGGAATGTCACTTGTGTTGTTTGGTTTGTTTCTTGACTGATAACCTGTGACCTTTGACTGTTGTGTTGCTTCATCCCTTGACCGTTGCTTTTATGATGCTCTGTCGCAAGAGTGTACCTGCCTTTCTGTTGCCGATTCCGTATATGCTGCTTCAATGGTTCACAAAGTGACACACATGAATGGTTCACCGTGTACTTTCAGCATTTTTTGTACATTCACACAAATGGAAAAATGTAGTTGTTTTCAAATTGCAGCTACCCACCTACCAACAAAGCCACATATATCTGTACCCCCTTAACAAGGAAGCATGATGTTTCATTTAATAAGGCAGACAACTGTTAATGGAGTGTGAAAATTTTTTTCTCACCATGTCTCCTTTCTTGTTGATTTCTCTTGTCATAAATGCTTGCATCTTAGCTGTTCTCACTTTATGTGTGCTTACTGGCATGAAGTTTATTTTGTGCCATTGATAGCTGTTTTCACTGAATTTCGCCCATTTTAAGACAGTTGCTAATATTTTCCTGTGATGGCCAGCCCGAATGACAAGTAGGAAACCACGCAGGACACATGGTCCTTTTTCATTTGACACTGCAGTGAGCTTCGACAGCTTTTGGGAACCCGACAGCAGTGATTGCAATGACGATTTGTGTGCAGAAGGATCACAATTTGTTTTTGACTGCCTGCACGGGAAGGTAGGACGTAGTATATGATGTCACAAACAGAGGGAGGTACGCATTCAAAGGTGTAATGCGGGTCTCGCCAAAGAATGTTTAACCCTTTGAGGTGTAAAGCATGAGTTGGCAGTAAGCGTTCCATCTTCGTTGTCTCTGTGTACCCTGTCCTCTTCGTGCTGCACCACCTTAACAAAAAATTTTGACCGCTGTTCAGCCGAACATTTAAAAACAAGCCCAACAAGCAATTTTTCATCGACAATGGGAAGGATATAATTACAGAGCTTGTGCAGAAGTACAAGGAATCGATCAAAAAAAAAAAAAAAAAAAGATCGGACACAGTGTCACTGACAAAGTACTAAGAAGAAGCACCCTTTTAGTGCGAGGAGAGAGGTAAGGAGGTACGAAGGTTGCCCTAGGGAGCACCAAGGAAGGCCTCAGTGAGGAAACCTTGGTAAGAAGCGTTCTAGAATACATGGCAAGGCGTCCTGAAGCAGTTATGGCCTCCTCGCTGAGGCAAGGAGCATTTCAGAATACGGGCCTTCAACATTAAAGGCTTGCTAATGTGAAACACTGAATCAGTTCTTATTGATAAAATAATCAAGGACTTTTACTCTCCTTGGTTTCATGGCAGTATGTTATTAGGAGGGAAAAGAATGGTACAAATTGCTTTTTTAACTTTTCAACAAAAACTATCATTTCTTCAGTGTTCTCAAAACCACGTGGCCTGAATAGAAATTGCCAGGAGCTCATAAATTATTTTGTTTTAGTGGTGTAACAAGTGATGCCACAGACAAGTACGAGCACTTTTTAACAGAAGATGCACTTCAAAGAACCATAGGCAAGGCCATAGTCACCAATTATTTTTGGCAAAAGTTCTGTGGGAATAGAGGCGCACTTAAAAGATTCGTAATAACTTAAGGTCGAAGTGTCACCCAGGAAGTGCTTTGAACAAGCATGAGCTTCACGAGTAAACCCACAATCAACATTGGCACAACAGGCTGCCCATATCCAAATTTACTGAGAAATGAGTGTTGCTGAGAAACGGTAATAAAGAATAAGGTGTATTTATTGCATGACATATGTTGCACAGTGAGGATATTTCAGAGTTTGCCAGAACTACAGAATAATTGTTGCCATGTGAGTGCATGTATAATTCCTGATAGCCAGCACACTTTGCATTATGTTCAGCTTAGCTTCTGGCACATACAAGTAGGCATTGCATTAATAGGCTGAAAAAGAGTCATTTATACTACTTATACAAGAAATGGAAAAAAAATGCCTTTAGTACCCCTCATTACGATACAAAATGCACAAGGCGCAGTCATTGCCTGCCAACAGCACATTTTGAGAAATAAGCTTTTTATGCTAAGCACATCTTATGTGGTAATAAAGTTTTTGATGAAGAGCAAGGGCAAGCAAGACTCGAGAGAAGAATACACCACATCATAAACATGCTGCATGTGCACGTGTGCTGTTCATCATGCAGGATTTACCCCAGAACATTAGCCTGTAAAGGTTCACTTTTGCTGGCCTCTCATTGATGCGCTGTCGCTTGTCACTCATCCATGCTTCCATGTCGTGTGGCAACTGAAATTTGTCAATAAAAGACAATTATTGAAGCCACTCCCAATGTTCTGTGTTCATAAACTGTAGATGAATCATAATGATGTGTCATGATGTAAGCTGAGTAATGCCAGTCACTGCCTACGCATGCTTGCAGTGCAGAATGCACAGATTCATTAACCAGTATCTAAGAGGTGTTTCAAGTCAACTACACTACAGTACATCTTAGTTATGCAGTGAAGCTTTGCGATGAATTGTGGTAAAACACAAGCTACGAAGGTCACTACAGTCGGAAACTTTTTGAGACCATAGTTGTGCACTGAGAGACCTATCCCACACATACGCAATAACTTTGATGAAAGTAATCCGATAAGCATTCTTTTTATGATGTACGTAGCAAGGCAACCCAGAGTGACATCAAAGAGTTTTATTCCATGGGGCATACAGGTGCACGTTAAAGAACCCCAGGTGGTCAAAATTTCTGGAGCCTTCCACTACGGCGTCTCTCATAATCATATCGTGGTTCTGGGATGTTAAACCTCAGATGTTATTACTTTGCATGGGACATAATAAGCTTCACATACCCAGTAACACACGTTTGCAGGAAATGAGCTGACAGCCCATATGCAGCTACATATAGTGTTCTTTCTTAAACTATACAGATCTTTTATAAAAATGTCACGCCTCATCTTTTACAGAGGTGGAAAAACTTTGCTGCACCTAAAGTTATGCTGAAATGAGCAATACGATAACGATTAACAGTTGCTAAAATAACGTCCAGGGTGTCGCTAACGGAGCGCATTTGACTCTCACTTCGCCAGCATACGTGGATGGCCCGTGTCACTCGGGGGGACAGTAGCGCTGAGCTCGCAGAGCATTCACTTGTGAACACGCGTCCCGGATGCAACACGTGCGCCCCGCCTCTTTCAGTCCAAATGCATACCCACATGCAAAAAGTTCGTCGTCTACAAGATCGACATCTTCAGAAATTGCGAGGCCCTTTAAATAAAGCAAGGGGCAATCTCGAAGCGTTCGATGGGTGTAAAAACTGGAACGGACGGAAAGCAACAGCGTGACAGGAGTATCATACACACCTCGGCCGCAGATCACCATCCGCGCGCGCACAAACTTCGCAGACAAGTTACAACACACGCGCCATCAACAAGCAGGACTTGTTCCTAGGTAGTACCCAGACGTAGAGGGATTTTCAAGGAGCAAGCGGACGAAAAGTCCCCAGATCCCAAGTTACCCGGATGGATTCTGTGAGAAAAGAGACGCTCGTGCAACCTGGTTCTAGAAACGTTGCTCGAGAGTGCGCTCAAGGCCGATTGCGCCTGTTTGCGCGTCCTATTAAAGCCCCTGAAACTTCGCTTACGTCGTGTATCTCGTAGTTGTCATAGTGTCCCGTTGCAGGGGCGTAGCCAGAAATTTTTTTCGGGGCGGGGGGGGGGGGGGTGTTCAACCATACTTTATGTATATTTGTGCGTGCGTTTGTATGTGTTCGTGTATATATACGCAAGCAAAACTGAAAAATTTCGGGGGGGGGGGGGGGGGGTTTGAACCCCCCCAACCCCCCCCCTTGGCTACGCCCCTGTCCCGTTGTGTGCGTTTTCTGTTGCCACGTGCCACTCGCCTTCATGTGACAGCCCTTTTTTATTTTAAGCTGAAAACTTCAGTGCAAACCAGGACGGACGGCAAAGAGATGAGACGAGCACTGAAAGTTAGGTACCAACTAGGCGGAACCGAAGTTTTTGTTAGTCTTTTTAAGGGCGATAAAATTTCGTGTGCCGTGTATCTTTAGTTATAATTGAAGCTTTCGGGTGACGTCTCATTCACGTTCGCCGCTGCATGCTGCAATCGACATTTTTCTGCTTTATGGCTCTCTACGCTGAAGTACGGCAGCAATGAGCTGAAAAAGAACGTGGATACAGGTGTCTCGTCATTGCAAGTCGAAGCACCGCGCGACCACGGCCTACGCACTTTGCTTCGAGCTGCGAATCTGTCGAGTGACCCTTGTACCAGCGAACGGAGAAACTTTATTTGTTATGCATTATTTGTTATGGTAAGGCGTGCCTAGTAAATAAAAATTTCGGCAGATCCCACGTACCCTGGGAGTCGAGGTTATGCGAAGCATGCGGCGGGTAGTTGACTGTGGCGTAACTTTTAAATGCGAAGCATTTCTTAGCGAACTTCTGCGACTTTGAGCGTGTCTATCTATCTATCTATCTATCTATCTATCTATCTATCTATCTATCTATCTATCTATCTATCTATCTATCTATCTATCTATCTATCTATCTATCTATCTATCTATCTATCTATCTATCTATCTATCTATCTATCTATCTATCTATCTATCTATCTATCCGCCTAGCGACATTTGTTTTCGTGGCCGCTACAGGGAGCGACCGCAGCGCCGCCATTCGGTAGAGCCTGAAACGCTCGTTTTAGGCACTTTTTCTCCCTGAAGACGGCCATTGGCCTAGGTACTGAGGAGAAGAACGCCCCTAGCTCCACTTGTCCCTGTTATGTTGCGTTGTTGTTGGGCCGCGAAGGATACGGGACCAGCCCAGTCGAGAGCAGAAGTGGAACTGTTTATTCTCCAGATCAAGGTTACAGACGCGTAACATAGGTGGCGCTAGTTGCTGTCCTTTAGTTGAAGGCGGCGCATAGATGGCGGCACTAGAGAATGAGCTGGGATATTGCGCGCATATGTAACACGCCCTTTTTTTTTGTAAACCAGCCATTCAATTTTAAGTGAAGTCGCTTCTTAAGCTGGGATAGCGTGCAGGAGGCTTGATCCTTCTTCCGGAGCGGGTTGTTTGAGGTGGGCGAGGCCGTTCCTCAACTTGCTGTGTTGTAACTGGTGGGCTCGGCTCAGCTATCTCGTAGTCCTCTGGCGAAGCCTCTGCAACAGTCTGCTGTATGTTTCTTGGTCGCAGATGGATGCGATTTCTGAAGAAGATGCCTCCGGTGTCTGTCTTTACGGCGTATCTTCGAGGTTCTGGACCGACGTTCACCACGGTGGCTTTTTCCCATTTTTGATTCAGGTGGAGCCACACAAGCTGACCAAGAATTAGTGCCGAGAGATTTCTTGTGTGGCAGTCTCCGTGTTTGTGTTGCTGCTTTTGCCTTTCATGGAGAAGCGTGTGGTGAGTTGCAGTT
>NW_023615782.1:0-60001 GCF_013339695.2 Rhipicephalus sanguineus | reverse complement strand
TATTTGGCCGTTATATTAAGTAAAATTATGCTCCGATACCATATGTATACACTAACTCTCAACGCTGATCAGAACCATCGATTTCGTACCAGTTTTATATTTCAAAACACATTATCTGAATATAAACAAGAGTGACAGTCATTGCTTGTGCCGCTATAAATTATTTGGCATTCCACGAGCATTCGTTTAGCTCAGGTTCGCAAGCTCACTCAAAGCCCCAGCTCAGTTAGCTGCAAAAAGCACTTGGTGTCACGTTACTTCCGACCTCACTAGCTACATTCCGAAGACAAGACTGAGGGGAAGCCTAGCTGATACTCATGCTTCCCCTCAGTAACGTCTGTGAGGTTCTGAAAATCTGTTGAATTTTCGGCTCACCCTGCATCATTGCCCAGATGGCGCGCCTACGAGCCGAGTACGGCGGCGTTTTGGGTTATTCCTTTATTGATTTTTACCTTTTGACTCTGTCCATTCCAAAACAGTGAAAAGAGCTATTGCTTCTGCGTGTTTAGATTCAGCGCTTAAGATGTCGTGTATGCACACCATGAAGGAGAGCTTCGACCTACAAATTTCGCGCCTCTCAGCGGCGGGGTTTCCCCGGGCTGTGGTTGCTTCTGTAGTAGAAGCAATGTTAAAGAAGATGAAAGGCAAGACTCAGAGTCCCGCCTTAGAACGCCAAGAGAAAAAAAATCACAGCATATCCACGGAGTGAATGACGATGAGTGGGCGAAGCTGCGGAGGTTCATCGGTAAACTGTGAATCTTCCGTGAATTCTGCCCAGTACATCATCACCGACGTGAGATCGGGCGCGTTTATACTAAAGGTTCGACGAGTTATGACGACTTGCAGCTCACTTTAATTTTACATGTACGCTGTGAATTTTCATTGTTTAGAAAACCATTGCTTTAGAAAACATCTGGCGTCTATCGTTAAGCATCTGGCGTCTTTTCGTTTTGCTTTAGAAACATCTGGCGTTCTTTCGTTTTGCTTTTACAAAACATGTGGCGTCTTTCGTTGGTTTATTTCATGAATCAACGGCGTTTTGAAGAAAATTTTTATTGTTTAATCACGCACAGGAGAAATCTCACCAGGCACTACCTTGGAGGTAAACAATGGCTGCTAATGGGAATGAGAGACAGAAGAAGTCGGCTTTTAGCTAACACTTACACTTCTACTTCTACTAACGTTTCCTACTGGAACATGCCAATGGCTGCTAATGGGGAATGAGAGACAGAAGAATTCGGCTTTTAGTTAAAGCGCACGCTGCGATTTTTTTATTGTTCAACAACGCACAGGAGAAATCTCCCACCGGCACCACTTTGGAGGTCAAAGCGTAAGACTGGTTACGCACTACGACTACTACGACTACGACTACGAGGGACGAACGGGTGCCGCCTTAAGGATCTTCGCCCCTAAAACGAGGCCTGTAGTCATCCCGTACGCTCATAAATTCGCTCATAATCTTAAGAAGGTTACTACAAGGTTCAATGTTCCTGTGGTTTTCTCGGCGCCACGCAAATTGTCCAGAGTTTGAAGGCGAGTGATGAAACCTGGTGATACGAAACGTTGCTGTGATATTAAGCATGAGCATCCTTTTGGTGAGTGTTGTGTCGGTGCGGTGTATTTGATTCCTTTGAGCTGTGGCAATGTATACATCGGCCAAACAGGCCGATGTGTTAATGTTCGGTTACAGGAACATGCGCTGTCCATCAAAAATGGTACGGACTCGCATCTGCCATTTCATTGTAAATCGTGTGCATGTGTGCCCCTGTTCTCATCCAGGAAAATCTTAAAGCGAAGTTGTGACGCAGTCGCAAGAGAACTGGCTGAGGCCTATTTCATTAAATTGTACGGGAGTGGGTGTGTCAGCGTTCCCTCTATCGTCCTGCACAGCAGTGAGTTTGTTTTTTTGCAAGATCGCTTTTGATTTCGGCCGTCTGCGCATGTGTGTAATGGCATGTATTTTGAGTGTCTTTTCGAGAATAAACCAGTTGGTAGTGTGCGCTTGTATACGTCTCTTCTTCCTGTTTCGTCCTTGTCCCTTTTGCGCCATCGTCTTATACTTTAACTATGCACCAACTAGCTCCGCAACAAATTTTATTGGACTATCCTTTATTCATGTTGAGAGGAAATTGGGCGAGAAATATATAAGGTAACAAGAATACATACTTAATGTAACTGCGCAAAAAACGGACGGAAACACGAAGGGCGAGAAAAGGACAAACCAACTAGCCCAACTTACCACTCTTTTGAATAACAAGAATATTTAGGACGTGAAGCCTTCTTCAGAACCGGAGCGTGTGTGTGAACAGAAAACATCAAAAACAGTAAACGCCGACGGAGGCATATGCGGCGGCGCCCCTTGCGGCAGCCGCAGCACACGGCCGAACGGGAACAGCACTGCAATCAGTTTCCTTAGCAGCCGAAAGGGCTGCAACTTTTGTGTCCGCCGCCAGATACCGCTGCCACTGATAAGTTGCTCCCCGGTCGCTCTGACGTTTTGTG
The DNA here is from genome assembly GCF_013339695.2 of Rhipicephalus sanguineus. Classification (NCBI taxonomy): domain Eukaryota; kingdom Metazoa; phylum Arthropoda; class Arachnida; order Ixodida; family Ixodidae; genus Rhipicephalus; species Rhipicephalus sanguineus. The sequence goes on along the minus strand of NW_023615782.1, from coordinate 57,499 downwards.
GTTGCCGCAAACAGCACAGCTCGGTGACATAGGGAGACAACTCAGACATACTGGTCAATAGCTCACTTCGAAGTGATAATTTTTACAGCAGTACAATATATGTGCAGGCAAAGTTCCAGTGAACCTCAGTGATTTAAGAAATGAACGCTGAGCAAACAAGTGTAATTAGCGAGGCAGCGGAGACGGTCGGTAAAGAATATGTATGCGTGAGTGAACCGTGGATCATCATATAGTGCTACAAATATCGCTGCAGGTATTACTATGAGAGCGGACATCTGACTTTACCCCGCGGTTAGCAAATATTAGGCAGTGGTATTCAATCATCTTGAAGATTTTTGCAGGGCTGAAAAAGGAAATGGAGGGCAGTTCAGTTTTCTCTCCTGAGGCAGTGGCAGCCAATACTAGCGAACAATTATCCTAAATAAGTAGAAGGCAACCATAGCCAGTGCTAGCCGCCATTCAGCCAACATTATCTGGTGCTTGCATTGTGCAAGAAAAAACGGTTCATGAAATCAGAAATATTCAAATTGAAATTGTATTCCGCGACAAGAGTATGTTGCGAGGAGTACAGGTAAAACTGTTGGAACAGCTTGAGGGACCCTGACCCCCTAGTACGCAGAATAGCAAAGAAGCGAGGGCTAAGTACAAACTACTAGGAGAAATATGTACGCGTTTCAGAACGCGTACATATTTCTGAACGCGTGCATGATGGTCAGGGAAAAATTCACCGCATCTCCACTAACGTGAATCATGATTGGCGAAGCCCTGAGTATCAGGGCCGTAGCTAAAAGGAGGGGGGGTCAACCCCCCCCCCCCCGAAATTTTTCAGTTTTGCTTACGTATATATACACGCACACATAGAAACGCACACACGAACATACACAAAGTATGGTTGAACCCTCCCCCCCCCCGAAAAAAATTTCTGGCTACGCCCCTGCTGAGTATCGTACCGGTATGTCACCGTGCGTCACCCGGGCGTTGCCGCTGCGAATGTAAATTGAGTGACATAAAGTGTACATGTATACAAATGTATTTATTTCGTTCCTCTTAATCATCTTGTTATAACTCGTATATCATCTTCACTTCTGGATTCCGTTTACCCTTCATTATTACTGCTTTGTGGTCTGTGAAATGGAGAGCCAAGGCTTCTTGGAGTGGATCTACTCTGAAGTTGGCAAAGACAAGGTCTATGCATGTACCTCGGGTGGTTATTGGTTGTTTCCAGTCATATGAAATGCATCGCAGAGCGTATCGCGACATCACATACTGCATAATCCATTCGCTGCACATAATGCCTACGTTAAAGTAGCCGACTAGCAGAAACGGTTCGCGCTTGAACTTATTTTCGTAATCGTAAACGCGATATACACACACTTGTTTCGCCTTGGAGGCGAAAATGCTGCGGACTTCTAAAGTTGTCGCCGACTCAAGCTCTTGAGAAAGCATTTCTTCAGGGTTTTTCGTTGAAGACAAACTGTCAGGCACGACACCTTCCACATCTCACTGTGCACATCCTTCAGAATTGTTATAGCCAGATTTGTGGATTTTGGGAACATAGTTATTAGTATGAATCGATTTTATTTTTATTAAGATATGTAAGGAGTGTTTGAGCGCTGCATATGACTTTTATGAGACTTTATAATGTAATCGTAATCGCAACGTCTTTTCTGCAACGTTCGAGGAGCACTTAAGAAGACTGGAAACAGTTGTTGACGCAATACGCTCGGCCAGTCTCACATTGGAACCAGAAAAATGCCACTTTGGCTTTCACGAACTTCAATTCCTAGGTCACGTCGTCAGCAGCCAAGGAATCCGGCCCGATCCGGATAAAGTTGCTGCCGTGGCGAATTTCCCGACCCCATCGAACAAAAAATCAGTGCGACGTTTTTTGGAACTTTGTGCCTATTACCGGCGATTTATTGCGAATTTTTCGCGCATCGCATGGCCATTGACCCAGCTCACCAGGGAAGATATCCCATTCGCATGGGGCGAAGACCAGCAACGGGCATTTGACGAGCTTCGCCAACGCATGCAAACGCCTCCCGTGCTCGCCCACTTCGATGAAGACGCGCCAAAGATATTGCACACAGACGCTAGTAATGTGGGCTTTGGAGCAGTACTCGTACAGTGGCAGGACGACAGCGAAAAGGTGATTGCAAACGCCAGTAGGACGCTGTCCCGAACAGAAGCCAACTACACTACGACCGAGAAAGAATGCCTCGCAATGGTATGGGCAGTCCTCAAATTTCGCCCGTATTTGTACGGTCGCTCGTTCACCGTTATCAGCGATCACCATTCGCTCTGCTGGTTAATTAATTTGAAAGATCCATCCGGCCGTCTCGCACGCTGGAGTCTTCGGCTCCAAGAGTTCGTTCACTGTTGCCTACAAATCGGGAAGACGACACGCCGATGCCGACTGTCTTTCTCAGTCTCCCGTTGAAACAGGAGGCCAAGACGACGAGGACACGGCCTTTTTGGGAGTCGTGGACATTGCCGCTTTTTCACGACAGCAGCGGGACGACGCTGAACTGCTGCCGCTCATTCATTACCTTGAAGGACGAACCAATAGCGTGCCGAAATTATTTGCATGGGGGCTGGTGTCCTACTGCTTGCGCAACGACGTTCTTTACAAAAAGAACATTTCACCTTGTGGCAGCAGCTACTTACTCGTCGTTCCCTCATCGCTTCGACGTGAGGTCCTGCACGCCTGCCACAACGAGCCGACCGCTGGTCACTTGGGCTACGCTCGGACATTGGCAAGGATTAGGCAGAACTATTTCTGGCCGAAACTTGCCACGGTCGTGAAAACTTACGTGCAGACATGTCTAGATTGCCAGCGCCGCAAGCCGCCATCCATCAAGCCAGCGGGCCTGTTGCAACCTGTTCATGTGCCGACCACGCCATTTGCACAAATCGGCATGGATTTTATGGGCCCCTTCCCAACGTCTCCTACTGGAAATAGATGGATAATCGTCGCCACCGATAACCTCACCCGATACGCTGAGACAGGAGCTCTGCGACGGGCAACAGCGGCTGAAGTGGCGCGATTTTTTATCGAAGCCATCGTTTTAAGGCACGGCGCTCCCGCAGTTATTATCACTGACAGAGGTACTGCGTTCATGGCCGAGCTTTTGGACACCGTTTTGCGACTAAGTGGTACCGCCCACAGGAAGACAACGGCGTATCATCCATAGACCAACGGGTTAACCGAACGTCTCAACAGGACCCTGGCTGACATGATAAGCATGTACGTAGATGTAGAGCACAAGAACTGGGACGACATCCTATCCTACGTCACATTTGCGTATAACACGGCTCGTCAGGAGACCACTCGGAAGACACCCTTCAGTCTCGTTTACGGCCGTGAAGTTACAACTACGTTAGACGCGATGCTCCCTCATGAAAATGACGACACAGAGACGGACGCTGAAGAATTTACGCAGCGAGCAGAAGCTCGGCAACTTGCCCGGTTGCGAATCACCGAACAACAGGACTATGATGCCAGGCACTACAATCTCCGGCACAGACCCGTCACATACAACGTGGGCGACAAAGTGTGGGTGTGGACACCTATTCGTCGTCGTCGGCTATCTGAAAAGCTGTTGCGGAGATACTTCGGGCCTTACGAAGTCCTCCGACGCATCAGTGACGTCAATTACGAGGTTGTTCCGGGCGGCCCTCAGTGTTCCAAGCGCCGAAAACATTCACCAGAAATCGTCTACGTGCTTCGGATGAAGCCATACTTTCAGTGAGTAACTGCACAGTGTTTTTTACCTTGTTTTCTGGACTTTCATCATCGGGACGATGTTGTTTTTTAAAGGGGGAATAATGCCGCGCGTATGTGCCAGTAGCGTCGACAATGAAGCAGCGCGAGGACACTGGCCCCAGTGCAGGGACGAAGAAGACGTTGTCATTTCAGCTACTGATAAAGCGTATTTGTTGGTCGTTCTCCTTTTGATCGTCGATCCCGCGTCGTTACAATACTCAAATATGCTTTGATTATAGCAACGGTTTTCTGTATACCGTGGCATTGAACAGTGAAAGTCGACGACAAAGTACCTTAGGACCAAAGGTGCTTGTCCCCCTAAAAAAAGATTACAATGCAGGCATAGAAAAGAGGTAGTAATCACATCATTATACGAACACAAACCGCAGTTCTAATGATATGGTAGATACGTTAATGTTTTGTTCCTTTATTATGCGGTGTAGAAGGGTAGGCGGTGGAAATTTTAACATTTCGTTTCCGTAATTTGTTCTGCATTGTAACGTATACCACACTTCAGGATGGCGTACGTTATAAGCAGACAAGTAATATATCTCATTTATGTCATGTCATTTCATGCATATGGCGACAGCACAGTTAAAGAATGATTGCTACACTGCGTCGCGCGAGCTTTCACAAAGAATGTTCCGCATTCACCACCATGACTAAGAGGGCATTGGCTAACAGTACTAAGATTTCGTGTAGAGGAATACCAGTAAAGTGGATCAGGGAGTGGCCGCGTAGCTCAGTTGATATAACATCGCCAGCGTAATGCGAATGCTGCGGGTTCGGTCCCCATCGGCGGTGAGCGCTTCAGTATAGTAGAAATGTCGTAGATATATTGTAAACAGTTTAGCAAAATGAGTCTTGTGTCTGGCTTCACAGAAGTGCTTGAGCAACGGCAGGCGCACCAACTATGGCAGGTATAATTAGGCCTGAGAAACTTGCCGAAATCTAGGCTCACCTGTACCTGCTTGACATAGCGGGTGACCATTCCTCCGTGCGGGCATTGGTTACACCATGAGCTGAGTTATCACTGGAGCTTCTGCTGGACACAGGAAGCTCAAAACCAGCGCGTCCCTTCTCGATCATCCGTGAAGGCCCTGAAATCACCAAGTGTCGATTCGCCCGCGCAGGCATTGTTTCACAAGGTTTTTGTTGCACACATTTTATGAATAAAATATCACAGGAAGTTCAAAAGGACCGCCTCACGGGCTAGTTGGTAGTGCATAATTCTGAACAGTAGCCCAAAGAAGCACACGGGCGGTGACAGTGTCCCATCTTGACAGTGTCCCGTCTTATCATGTTGAACTGTGTCCCGTCTTGATCTGTCGCCGTCCGTGTGTTTCTTTGCGCTACTGTTCAGAATTTTCGAAGGAAGCAAATTTAACTGCGTCGTGGTGATAGAAGGAACGAGATACCAGCACGACTGTCTAAAGCATAGAGTTTCTTACTATTACCTAGAGCGAAAACTGGCGCTGCGAGCAGTTGTACTCATGGAAATTCTGTGATATGTCAGATTCTGACTTGGTTTGGATTGGCATCGTTCAGAAGAGCCCGGACACCTCGAAGACGTGTCTGGCTTCAATGCGTTACTTGCGTCAAAATAGTTGATTTTGTACTGCAGGAGCGCGTAGTAAGCTATTTCCTTTTTTATCATTGCACAGAAACAAGTTTCATTTAACTTTGAAAACTTCTTCGTCTATAATGTACAATTTCACGAAACGTAAAAAGTAACGAACTGCCGCTAAACTTTGAGGGCAGACGACAAGGACAGCGTTCACTCCGCAACTCTTTGTCATCTGTTTCTTTCGCCGTTTGGTTATGCCATACAGGTCAGTGGACTTTTATTCCAGAATATAATACGAATGAATGAGATCCGCTTAGTATAAATGTTGTATTTTAGAGAAGCTTTATTTCCTTAGTCGTATCCGCTTTATAGCCGAAGCGTCGCTCAACGCCAGCCAACAGAAGCCTCGCAGACACATATACCGCCATTCCCATCGCCACACATCGCCCCTTTAGGAAATTCGAATAGACGGTGGCGCCAGATTTCCCTGTATATATTGAAACGTGCTAGCGAAGATTCGACGAAGAGGAGAACGAGGCTGGACAGGCTCCCAAGCGATGCCGTTGACTCTTGGCCAATCCCCCAGCGTGGGTGTGTGCCAAAGCTTTAGGATCTACTCTGCTATACTGTACTTTTGGCCGAGCTACACCTCTGCATTGCCCATCTTGTAAATTAACGCGTTCCATCGTCACAATAGTGGTGGAAGGTGCGGGGTAAGCTAGCTACTGCCAAGTGTTAAAGGAGGGACACCGTCCCCTAACGACGGAACCGCAACTCAAGCTTCGCCGCAGCCGTCGACTAGCGGGCTTGGCACCACTACCTCAAGAAATGAGCTCTGACAGAGACAACCAGCAACCATCCGCAAGGACGTCGTCCCAGCACTACAGGGAGCCGCGGACCTTCACAGGGAAACCCGGCGATGACGTGGACGAATGGTTAAGCCACTATCAGCGGGTGAGCCGATTGAACGGTTGGAATGCGGCTAGCCAGCTGTCTCACGTGGGGCTCTTCCTAGATTTCACGGCACTGGTATGGTTTGTGAACCACGAAGACACTATGACAACATGGGACCAATTTGTGGAAGAAATTAAGAAATGCTTTGGAGACCCAGCAACGAAGAAGAAGCGCGCCGACCAGACGTTGTCGCAGAGGGCTCAAGTCACCGGTGAGACATGCAGAATCTACATTGAAGAGATTCTGAGGTTGTGCAAGTCGGTGGATGCCCACATGACGGAAGAAGACAAAGTAGGCCATATACTCAAGGGCATCGCCGATGACGTCTACTACTTCCTCATTGGTAAGGAGAAGTGTTGAAAGCCGGGCAAGTTGGTATAGGTTCATACTGAAATATTGGCAGCGCAAACAAACGGGACACAGAAGGGGAACACAAACAAGCGCAGACTGAAACTTGCATTTATTCACAGAAGATAATATATACCACGAAAACATGAAGGGAAAGTTTGCGCTGCCAATATTTCAGTATGAATTGGTAAGGAGAGCCTGGAATGTGTGGCCGACGTGATTAATCACTGCCGAACCTTCGAGGCCCTTAAACCTCGTCGCATCACATCGAAGTTCGGACATCTGGCCATTGTCACGACTGTTGCCACCGTCGATGTCTGCCAAAATTCCCTGCCTGCCGACTTTTCCTCCACCATTCGTCAGATTGTACGGGAGGAACTGCGTCGCCATGTCTCTGTTCCCATGCAAGCTGGAGACCCGCACTGTAGTCCACCGTCCGCAAGCATCAATGCTGCGAGTTTGGACGAGCGCAGCTACTGCAACCGCAATCCACGGCTGAGCGCTCCGCCACCAACGACTACTTACGTCGAGTCGTCTTATGCGCCCCGCAGCAGTTATAACTACGACAGCCAACCGCCTTCGTTTGTGTCCGAGTGGCAACAGTTCTCTGAGTATGGCAACAGTTCCCTCAAAGGTACCAGTTCCCTGCTATCTTCGAGCAGTGAGCGGCACGGCTTTGTGTCCAGTAGGCGTGTGCACTGTGTTGCTGGCAAGGCGTTCAAGGCAGAATTCGCAGTGGTCGCTCATTCCACGCATGACGTTATCCTTGGAATTGACTTCTTGCAAGAGTGCCGTGCGACTGTGGACTGCGAGGCAGGCGAGGTTCTGTTGTCTGCCCTCGCCCAGCAGCCTCAGCGTAGCAGAGACGACAACTCGTTGTAGTTAAAGACGCTATTCTACCGCCATGGTCTACGGCTAGCGTGCTCGTTGCTGCTTCGAATGCCGACTCGAGTTCCAGTTCTCCTGACATTGTGATTGAGCCGTTGCCTGTACCTTGCGTGAAGAAAAACATCTTTCTGCCGCGCTGCGTTGTGTCTCTTACCGAGCCAAAAGCTAAATTATGGATAGTTAACTGCTCATCTGAGTCTGTTGTACTACCAAAGGGAATGCGCCTTGCCATGTTTGAAAGTCAGTGCAGTCTCTGCATAGGAGCACTCAGCTGTGCGGCAAATTCAGACTATGCTGATGTCTTCGGCACGGAAAACGAATTTTATAAAATGGTTAGCAAGTCTATTCCCTCGCATAAGCACAAAGAGTTGGTTACACTGCTGGCCAGGCACGCTAAATATTTGATTTTGTACAGAAGTCGCATAGACCTGAGGCGCCCAGTACACGCACTCGTCACAAGATTGACACCGGATCTGCACACCCTCTCCGACAGAAGCCTTATCGAGTTTCCGCGTCAGAGCGCAAGGTAATTTCACAGCAAGTCAGCGAGATGATAACCTCCGGCATAATTCAAGAATCGTCAAGCCCCTGGGCCGGGCCTGTTATCTTGGTCAAGAAAAAAGATGGGTCCTGGAGTTTCTGCGTTGACTACAGACGTCTCAACTCTATAACCAAGAAGGACGTGTACCCGCTTTCTCGCATCGATGATGTCATCGACTGCCTGCATTCAGCGTCCTATTTTTCATCGGTGGACTTGCGATCCGGGTAATGGCAGATTCCCATGGATCCGGCTGACAAAGAAAATACTGCTTTTGTTACACCCGACGGTCTGTTTGAATTTAATGTTATGCCATTTGGCTTGTGTAATGCCACCGCCACATTTGAAAGATATATGGACATCGTTTTGCGGGGCCTCAAATGGGAAATCTTCTTGTGTTACCTGGATGATGTGGTGATTTTTGACCGAACATTTGAACAACATAATCATCGCCTTGACCTCGTTCTAACCTGCCTAGAGGAAGCTGCGCTTACACTGAACTAAAAAAATGTCGCTTTGGAGAACGTGAAACCTTGGTTCTGGGACACCTGGTGGAAAAAAATGGCGTGAGACCGGACCCGTAGAAAGTCGCCGCTCTCAGCAACTTCAAGCAGCCGCAGTCCCAAGGGGAGCTGCGAAGCTTCTTGGGCCTGTGTTCGTACTTTCGCCGCTTTCTCCCGAATTTCGCTGATAAAGCACAACCACTGACTGACTTGCTGCAAAAGGATGTCCCTTTCACTGGACACCGGATTGCGAAGCAGCCTTTAAGCAGCTTCGGTTCATTCTGACTTCAGGAGCGGTACTACGGCATTTCGATCCTTTTGCTGAAACGGAAATTCACACAGATGCCAGTGGAATCGGCCTTGGTGCTGTGCTTGTTCAACGCCATGACAATGCTGAACACGCGGTCGCTTATGCGAGTCATTCGTTGAGCAAGACAGAGCGAAATTACACAGTCACAGAACAGGAGTGCCTCGCAGTCATTTTCGCCGTACACAAGTTTCGCCCATACATCTACGGCCGTCGCTTCTCGGTAACACCGACCATCATTCTCTATCCTGGTTGGTAGGCCTCCGAGACCCCTCTGGACGACTGTCGCGATGGGCTTTGCGCTTACAGGAGTTCGACTTCACTGTACGCTACAAGAGCGGTAACCGGCACGCAGACGCCGACTGCCTATCGCGCCTTCCTCTACCAACGACTGAGAGCGACGCTGACAACTTCGACCAGTATATCGACGCTATTACTTCCGAGTTCCCTGACCTCGTGACTTTCGGGACAGCCCAACACGAGGACCGCTCCCTAGATTCTCTGTTCGCCTCCGCAAATGAACACGCAAACCCAAACTGTTTCGTGGTTCATCAAGCCGTCCTTTACAAGTGGAATTATTCCGGACAAGGCGCCCGACTGCTTCTAGTTGTTCCACGCACTTTACGGGCTCACGTCTTTCGGCCCTTACACGAAGACGCAACCTGCGGCCACATGGGCTTCGCCAGAACGCTTCAACGAATCCCGCAAAGGTTCTATTGGCCCAAGATGCGACACGACACGGAAAAATAGGTTGGTGGATGCGAACAATGCCAACGACACAAGCGTCCCACGGCTACGCCGCCAGGACTTCTCCATCCTGTGCCACCTCCTAACTCTCCCTTCGAGACAGTTGGTTTCGACCTTCTCGGTCCGTTTCCACGATCGAGCAGTAACAATCGATGGGTCATCGTCTGTGTTGACCACCTGACGCGCTACGCAGAAACTGCTGCAATACCTGCTGTCACGGCTATGCACGTGTGGCAGTTTATGCTTCGCTTTATAATTATCTGCCATGGTCCTCCACGCGTTGTCATTAGCGACCGGGGACGACAGTTCATTGCCGACGTCGTTGAACAGATCCTGCGTCTGTCTGCCTGCCATTTCCGCCATGCCACACCATATCACCCGCAGACCAATGGCCTCGTAGAGCGCACGAAACGGACTCTCACGAACATGATGTCTATTTATGTCGATTCCAAGCACAAAAACGGGGACGAGGTGCTACCTTACATCACGTACGCGTACAATACCGCGAAGCATGAGACTACAGGTTACTCTCCATTTTACCTGCTGTACGCTCGCTCGCCGCGATGTTGTCTCGACACTATACTACCTTTTACGCTAGACGTGGAAACCTCGGTAGCCGAGACGCTCTGTCGCGCAGAAGCCCGTCGCATCGCACGCCTCCAAACTCTGGCATCCCAACAGCGTTCTAAGAAACGTTACGACGCCTGCCATCGCTCCGTATCTTATACTAAGGGCGATCTTGCGTGGCTATGGACACCAGTCCGCAAGCGTGGTTTGTGCCAGAAGTTCTTGGCCGACTATTCAGGTCCATTTGTCATTCTTGACCGCCTTAGCGACGTCACTTACGTAATCTCAAGCGTCACAAGCAATGATCGCCGCTCTAGCAAAACACAGCTGGCACACGTTGCGCGCCTTAAACCGTGCTACCATCAACCATCTGAGTGACTCGCCCAGAGGGCATCGCCTGCAAACCGGGAAGTGAAACGTGCTAGCGAAGATTCGACGAAGAGGAGAACGAGGCTGGACTGGCTCGCGAGCGACGCCGTTGACTCTTGGCCGGGCTACACCTCTGCATTGCCCATCTTGTAAATAAACGCGTTCCATCGTCACAATATTAAAGACGATAGTCTTTCTTGGGGAACTTAAACGCAGAAATTTTGGTCTGTCTTTCTGTCTGTCTGTCTGTCTTTCTGTTTGTCGGCACGTCCCTCGATTCAGCCACTCGGCCAAAGTTGAACCACTTGCACAAGGGCCAGCCATCATGAACGGCTCATAAGGTTCATACTTGTCTACATGGTTCATCAAAAAGCAAACATTACGCATATCTGAGGCGCAGCATCACTAGATAAGTATTAGGTGGTGTGTTCCTTTAATAGAAAACACATAGATACGTAATTCTAGAGACCCTAGTTTGTTAAGCTGCGCTGAAAATGCGACTGCGCCGAAACTTGGCTTCCTCCGTGGCCTCTGCGCGAGCTCATTGTTGTGTTTCGGTTTCAGTTCAGTATTGCACTGTACGAGTGCCATGGGGCGCCGCTCTGGCATTCCTGCTTTACCCAGGCGACGTGAATATAAAAGTGTGTGGAGAGTACTCGTTGAGTGCGGACGTTTCTTCGTCGTCGCCGCTTCGCGCCAATCCGCGTGTTCGGGCTGGCTGGCGTCCCCGCCGGTCTTGGCTGCTGCTGCGCCGGGACTACCAGCCCGCAACACAGCATTCACGTTTCCCGACGTATTGCCAGATGGCGTTCATATCTCACGCAGCGCCTCTTCTATCGTCTTTACACGACATTTGCAGCGAAGCACGCAGATACGCGGCCAATTTTATTGTGAGAAACTCTATGGTCGGAAGTACTTGCGTATTACAGTTATGCATTGAAAAGCAATAACTGCAGTTTCATGTCAATGAAACACGGGAACAAAATATACGAGAAGGTGACTTCTCATCTAGAGGAGAAGCGGGAGGCGTGGAAAAAGAAGGTAAGGGAGGGAGCTTAACCAGGCGCACGGCCGGTTTACTACCCTACAATGGGGAAAACAAATTGAGCGAATAAGATCTTCGTCTGGGTGTCGCACAAGTCCGCTTATCGAAGCATGGGCTCCAGCGACATTTCTTATTCGACGACTTCTCATTACTTCAATCCTCCATCTTGTCCGCCTCGGTGGTATAGTAATAACGGTGTTCGGATGCCGACACAAGAGTCGTGGGTTCCATGGCAGCCGCGACGGTCGCATGGAGGGGAAATGCTAGAGACCCGTGTACTTTGCGATGTCAAGGGACGTTAAAAACGCCTGGTTGTCGAAACTAGTCGGAAGTCCCGCACTTGGGCGTGCCTCATCATCACATCATGCTTTTGGCACATGAAACCGCAGATATTGTATATCATTAATTCTCCCCCTAACTTGTCCCCTGTAAAAACAAGAGCTCAGACAATATGGGTATAGATGTATTCCCGGCCTGTTATACCAAACCATTTGCTTCGTTTCTAATTCAACAAACCGATCATTTTCGCGTTGGTGTAGCAAAAAATAAACCGAAAAAACGCAACATGCGTAACGCAAGCAGGACTGAAACGATACGGAATTCTTTACTGCTGCTAATGATAATTGCTAGGACGCCCAAGTTTTCTTCAATTGCCGCAATTGCCAGTGCAGCGGTTGTATTCTCAGAATTTTTCTAAACGAGTGCCCACGCTTCTACGATGGTTTGTTCTTGCTTGTCGTTTAGGCAGCATCAAAGTTAAGATCAACGTTTTAATTGGTACCCTGAAAATACCTTGGGCAAAACTCGGCATAGCTTCGGATGCTTCATCATGTCTATGAATAAACATAAATGGGGGGGGGGGGGTATTTGAATTTGGTGTTTTCCGGCACCCCCATCGTACCGATCTGGCAACCGTCCACGTGAAGATGATATATCCAAAAATCTACATATTAAGGTTAAAGCCTTAAATGCCTCATAAAACGCGAGATTTCACCGTCGGCGTCCCGCGGCGTCGAGGACGAGTGATGCGAAAAATCGTCATCATGTGGTCACGTCACGATATGATGTCATCATAACGTCACAGAAGGCCGAAATTTGTGACGACATCATGACGTCAAAAATTTGGGCGTGACCTCACGTCATGCCATCATCACATGACATCGTAGCTTGGTCAAAAGTGGGCAGATCACGAAGGCAATGCAAAAGCAGGTGAGATGCCTCCGATCCTAGAAGCAACGCAAAACCACGCTAGGTGCGCAAGGCTTTCGGTGGGTGGCGTGGCAGGATAGATACATCGACTGAGCAGAAAAAAGAAGGCTTTCGCCTTCGAGTCATCTTAAGGAAATGCTTAAGGCACCATATGCGAGTTTTTAATTTGTGTATGAGTTTCCTAATGACTTCATTAAGCTTTCGTTTAAATTGAAGCTCCTGATGCCATGCAGGGTTTCCGCGCGTGACAAAATGTGCCGATTTTGTCACGCGCGAAAACGCATAATTCAGGTTAGACGTATTAAAGTTGAAAATTGGGCGAGTTGGTGATAGTTCATGTTTACGTGGGAAGCAGCACAATTTGGACAAGGCACGAAAAGGAACGAAGAAAGACAGGACGACCGCTGCACTCGCAACTAGTTTATTTCGAAGAAAACATAGTTAATATACATACAAAAACATACATACGTAAACAAAAAAATTGAAGCCAACCTAAATGGCCTTGCCATGGAAATATTTCGTTATGTACATGACTATTTGGTTTTAGTAGAACACAGTGTGCTTGACAGAGCGGTAATAGATATCGTAAAAGTGTTCAAGGAATGCAGCAGGGGGCTAGAATTTACTTGGGAAGTGCCAAGCGGCGGGCAACTTCAGTTTTTAGATTTGGCGTTAGCACGCAGGCCGGACCATGTATGCTGGTCATACAGTCCTAGATCAGAAAAGCCCCTGCTCAACTATTCTTCTGGGCACTCAAAAACAGTAAAAAACGGCATAGCCTACTCGTGCTTGCGAGCGGCTTTGGCCAAGTCATGTCCGGAAAAAATTAATGAAAGTTTCAGAAAACAGGTTGACAGATTGACAAGTTCTGGTTACGAAGAGCATGTTCTGCGTAGATCAGCGCAGAAGTTAGTTCGAAATGTGCGCACAGGCCTGTGTGTAACGCAGCCAAAAAAAGACAGGGATCCTGAAGAAACTAAGAAAAAATGCGTCTCGATACCCTACGCGCACAAAATAGCACACAATCTAAAGAAGGTTGGCAGCAGGTACGGCTTAAATGTCGTGTTTTCTGCGCCAAACAAACTCGGAAAAATATGTGCCAAGCTAGATAGAAAATTGTCGACAAAAAAGGATCGTTTTCAGTGCAACATTAAACATGCTTCTTTTGTAGAGTGTAAGACTGCAGTAGTTTATTGTTTGCCTATGTCATGTAGAAAGATGTACATCGGTCAGACTGGCCGTTGCGTTAACACAAGGCTGTCTGAACACAAGAGATCACTAACAAATAATGCGTATTCTCACATTAGACGGCATTGCTTGGATTGTGGTTGCAAGCCGCTGTTCTCTGAAACGATAATACTTTCCAATCACAAGGATCAGCTAACCAGGGAAGTGATCGAGGCTTTCCATATCACAAAAAGAAAAAATGACTGCATCAGCCAGCCATCCGTAGTTCTGAGTGATAGCGAAGTGTCTTTTTTGGAAAATCATTGAAAAAAACCGTTGTAATATGTAAGTCATGGCCACACGTGGTACACCTGCATGTATGTATATTAACTATGTTTTCTTCGAAATAAACTAGTTGCGAGTGCAGCGGTCGTCCTGTCTTTCTTCGTTCCTTTTCGTGCCTTGTCCAAATTGCGCTGCTTCCCACGTATAGACGTATTAAGTATATTTACCAGCGCAAAAAGACGAAACACTCAAGAAGGAACACACACAGCGCTGAACTCACAACTGATTTATTACTTTGAACGCAAGGCCTTTTTCAAGGCACACGTCGAAGCAACAGAAAGATGTCATGATGAAAAAATATGACGAAAAGCCACGGGACAACTGCTTGCTGAAAAAGACAATCAACCGAACGTAACAGTGCAGAAGAAGATTCTTAAACCACAAAGTACGCCCTCGAGATATGAAAGTGAAAAGGATAATTGATCCTAAAACCAACCGGCAAACACGTTAAAGCCACAGAAGCCAAGGCAACCACACATGAAAAATAAAAAAAAATCTAAAACGTCAAAACTAAAAGGAAATATAAGAAATGTATGTGTGATGAAGTGCCCTGACGCCGTTCAGAAGACGACGAAGCGGCGCCAAAAACGTGCAAGCACGCACATCTTGAAGATACCTTTCTGCACGTGCCGGCGTGGCACGAGGAGAAAAAAAAATCACAGCATATGCACGAAGTGAATGGTGATGAGTGGGCGAAGCTGCGGAGGTTCATAGGTAAACCGTGAATATTCCGTGAATTCTGCCCAGTACATCATCACCGACGTGAGATCGGGCGCGTTTATACTAAAGGTTCGATGAGTTATGACGACTTGCAGCTCACTTTAATTTTACATGTACGCTGTGAATTTTCATTGTTTAGAAAACCATTGCTTTAGAAAACATCTGGCGTCTTTCGTTAAGCAGCTGGCGTCTTTTCGTTTTGCTTTAGAAACATCTGGCGTTCTTTCGTTTTGCTTTTGCAAAACATCTGGCGTCTTTCGTTGGTTTATTTCATCAATCAACGGCGTTTTGAACAAAACTTTTATTGTTTAATCACGCACAGGAGAAATCTCACCAGGCACTACCTAGGAGGTAAACAATGGCTGCTAATGGGAATGAGAGACAGAAGAAGTCGGCTTTTAGCTAACACTTACACTTCTACTAACGTTTCCTACTGGAACATGCCAATCGCTGCTAATGGGGAATGAGAGACAGAAGAAATCGGCTTTTAGTTAACGCGCACGCTGCGAATTTTTTATTGTTCAACAACGCACAGGAAAAATCTCCCACCGGCACCACCTTGGAGGTCAAGATCTGGTACTAGCGTTACGACTGGTTACGCACTACAACGACTACGACTACGAGGGACGAACGGGTGCCGCCTTAAGGAGCTTCGCCCCTAAAAGAAAGACAAGGAACAGGCCACATCGACGGAGCAGACGGAGCCAGAAGCTGGTGCAGAGAAGACGCGTTGGCCTGGTCGGACGTCAACGTTCGGGAGGCCAACATCTGTCAGAGGGACCCGGTCGAGCGTCAACACCCGAGGGACCTCGCAACGACACGTCTTCGGCCCCGGCGTCCAGCGGGCGCAGAGGAGCCCGCGACATCCCGCCTGGCCCTTCTCAAGCAAGAACCGCAACGCAGCCACGATCGCAAAGTCAAGGCCTTCAGCGTGAGCGCGGCGTTTCTCGAACTCTTTTCTAAAGCCGCTTCGCGTGTTCATTGCTTTGCTATGCTTTGTATTTGTTTCGTGTGTGTGTATGTTTATGTCAGAATATTTGTTTGTGTGCCGTCCCAGTGGCGTCCTCTTCCTTGCGGCCCTCACGAGCGTCTCTGACGCCACGCAGTAAACCTGCTCCCCGAACCCATATCGTAACAGTATGAAACACGGGTAAAAAAAAACAATTGAAAATGCTGTAAAAAATGGCGTACTTGGGGAACGGCTTTCTGGTATTCAGTTATCATCCGCTCGTCGTGACCATCCTTGCGCTATAAACCCGCGAACAGCAATTCCGAATCATGAACGGGGTCAGTTATCTGCACGACATAGCGATCATGGCAGGAAATCCGACTGGCAGACATGTTTCGCGAAAAATAACGCAAGCAAGTCAGATGACTTATCTCGTGTATACTGAACGACGCCACAAATTATGTTTCTTTATGGCGCAGAAGCAAAAAAAAAAAAAAAAACTCACAGGTAGTCCAAAAAGGATTCGCTGCTTCATTTGGATACTGATGCCCGTTCCACGGAACATCAGCTGGCACATCATGCACCCTACACAGGAACAAGATGTGCTAGTTAAGCGGTTTACTAACAGTGGTGGCATGATTAATCAAAGCTGTTTTACGTTAAACTGTTAACGCAATGTCTGAATAACGAAGCTATTACACCGATGTAGAGGAACTCAACTATGCATGCCCCGTGAATTCGGATGTTCTGGGGCCTAAAACACACGCTAACACACATAAATTCAGTCGACGAGCGCGAGCGCTGGTGGCCATAACGCAGGCGCATTAAACAATTGGCAGCAAACACCGAGCGCTGTTCTTCCATAGCGGGCGTTTCTCGATAACACTCCTGAGTTTGTTTTGTTTTTCGTTTTATTGTGTCAGCATTCGAACATTCACCCCACCTTTTATTACAACACAAGGATGAGTGACAGGACGATTGGTACCAAGGCTCATGATTAACTCGGTTCACCGCCACACGTTCACCCCTGTGACCGCAAAAGTTCGTGTCGCTTCCGCGACACCAATGACGGCGAGGATGCGCGAAATTTTCGAGCGTTCCTACACTCGGCACCGCAGTACAGCTCTTTACGTTACCGAGTTCCAACACCGATTTGCTACCATTGCTAGGACGGTATTACACAACTTACTGATGTAACTTGGCGCCGAGATACCCGCTGTACTTCATCGACAAACATAAGTCTACTGCAGTCAAGCCATTCCTGGTTATCGCTATACTAACAAGCATAGGTTAATGAAGGTCGACACATGCAGAAAACTTACATTGCGTTCGGTGTTCCGTCCCCGTCATTAAATTCAGGAGGCGTGTTTTCTCTGCTTGTTGCTTCGGCCATGCCTGACGCTATAGTATAGGTGTCTAAGACAGTTGCGAGTGTTCGCAACGGAGTGATGCCAGATCGCAGCGCATGCGCATTGAGCGCCGGAGATCAAAAGGGCGCTAGAAAAAGAGTTTCATAGCCGAGTCAAGCCGTAGAGCATCTGGAAAGAATGGATGCGGTGCACTACTTGATTATGCGGTAATGTGGTGCATCAGCGCTAGCTTTGCACTACGTTATCTTTATTCCTTCGCATCGCCTTTTCTTTGTAAAATACCGTCTGTAGACTGTAAAATCAGTCTCTAGACCGATTTTGATCACCAAGAGCGTTGAGAATACGTAGTCGCCTTGAGTTGTCGCCATTGCACATGCGTCGTAGGCTAATCATTCAACATGTTAGCGCGCTGGCCTGTATTTTTCAAAAATGGCGCTCGTACTAAAACCTCCCCCAAAGCTCAGATCTGGTGAAGTTCTGAGCGCGATTCACTTGAGTTTCGGTTTACTGAGCACACATCTTATTAAAAGTCATCTGCGATGCACATGCGCAAAGCCAATGGATCTGAAGGAACGCTGCATGCACCCCGTGTAACTAATCGCAAAACTCTCTCGTATAAAGTAGTGGGTTTGGGTTGTGTATTTGCAGGTCTTGTCGGTATCACAGTGGTGTTATCATTCACATGATCATTCGCTGATGGCCATGGTACGGGTGGAATCATGACTCAATCGCTAAAGAAATGCTGCGCGAAGACCTCACGTGGCGTAGAAATGCGAAGTGGGATACGATTATTGCAGTAAGAGTATGCCATGTTTTCAAAAGTCATCTTTAGTGCATAAGTTTATTCAAACGTGAATTAAGGCGCCTAATTCTCAGCAAGTTGGACCAATCAGGACGGCTCGGCAAGCGAAATAGAAACAGCAAAACAGCAAACAGTGCAAACCACTGAGAACGTCGAAGTAATTTTCTTCGTATATGAGAGCATATGTTTTCGATTGTGTTCTCCTTAGCATTAGCTAAAGAGACTGTCCATTTTTCCTTAGAGAAATATGCAGTGCGGTTAAAGCACACATTCATCTTTTCTCGCGGTTAACTTTGCTTCCAGCCGTACAATTAAAAACAGGTAACCCACTCTCTGGGATACGCCCCTCACGGCGTCTCGTTGTACTCGCCTCAACGAGCTTCCGTCCGCATATTTTTTTTTTCGGCCATATATTTTCGCTGCTTCAGCGTGCACTGTCCCTACCATACATGGTGAGCCGATCAAATGTTGTCCTGGTATCAGCTGCCCACGCGTTTTCGAGCTGTACGCTCTTTTATGGTCGTAGTGCTTGCTTTCGTCTTGACCGGACTCACTTTTTGTGCGCTTGGTATGTTCCACTATGAACAAGCAGAGCACCTTGCTTTGTTTTTCACCTAATAAACAAAAATATGCAGCGCAGAGTTGCCAGATGCTACCGAGCTAACAAGCAAATAATCATCTCAAAAGAAGCCCAATAAAAGCGGCGCGACTTTCGCGAAAAATCCCAAAAGAAACGGAAATTTAATGAATTAATTTCCCATTCTTGATAATATTTTAAACTATAATTTAAAAAGAGTCACTTAAATACCAAGGGAAGTTGAAAAACTCACTAATTATTTTGTACAGCGAAAATATGCGCAGCTATGAACAAAAGCACTTATTTACTATTGAACATTGACTCCAGCGTAGTTAGTCTCCATTCGGTGGAATGCACGTTTGCCAGTGCTTGAATAAAGGTACTCGTTGATTCCCTCAAGTTATGTTTGACTTCAACACTAAACTACTCAAATTCATCGACAAACGCGCAGTTAGAGAATGACAAACGCGCTCTTGGTGAACGTGATGATCCCTAAAATAACTATATTTGCCGCGAAAATGCAAATAGGGCCAAAAAACGCGACAAGCGACTGGAAAATTCTGCAAGCGACTCGGCGAAAAAAGAAGCCCAATTTCGCTTATTATAACCGGAACTGGCAACTCTGATGCAGCGTAGACTTCACCGCAGTGTTTCTTACCGGCTAAACGTTTTATTTAAAGGGGCCCTGCCATACTTTTCGAAGCAACCTCAGAATGACCCCATTATCGCGTTCAAGCGCTTTCTCTTTGCTTTCGTCCCAGGGAGCGCGCTGTAAGCTTCACAAGAGGGAGAGGATGGCAAGGGGGCAAAAAGCTACGTTGATAACATTGATACCGATGACGTTGATAACATTCTTGTTTTCTTTAAAAGCGCGGCTCAAATTGAGTGTGGTCACTAGCGCGCTGGTGTACAGCACAGACCGAGCATGAGCGGCCAATAGACGGAGGCAGCACCATGTGTATATCTCCTAACCTGAGTAGTATACCTTTGTTCCCAGGCCACCGGTAGCTGGGTCCCGGGAATACACAGCGCAACGGAGATCCGGCGGACGAGGACGACGGCATAGTCAAGTCGCACGACGAAGCCTACGAGCGGGCCAGGAGCCACGAGGACGTCTTTGCTGCTGATCAGGCATCTGATACGTCGGCACTCGCCAGCTTGATCAATAAACATCATTGAACATTACATCTTGAGTACTTGGTCAATGCTTCGCATTTTCCGACTACACCGACACCGACAAGCGCAAAAAAAGCTGTCGGCTCAATCTGTCTGTTTTGTTTTGTTTTTATGTCAGTCAATCAGTTCAGTCAGTCAGTCCAGTCAGTCAGTCAGTCAGTCAGTCAGTCAGTCAGTCAGTCAGTCAGTCAGTCAGTCAGTCAGTCAGTCAGTCAGTCAGTCAGTCAGTCAGTCAGTCAGTCAGTCAGTCAGTCAGTCAGTCAGTGAGTCAGTCGGACTGACTGACTGGACTGAACTGACTGACTGAACTGACTGGACTGACTGACTGGCATTAAAACAAAACAAAACAGACTGATTGAGCCGACAGCTTTTTTTTTGCGCTTGTCGGTGTCGGTGTAGTCGGAAAATGCAAAGCATTGACCAAGTACTCAAGATGTAATGTTCAATGATGTTTATTGATCAAGCTGGCGCGTGCCGACGTATGTTTCTTCGAGTACAAAAGCGTCACACAGGAGGACCAGGGCCATCGCGTGGATCTTGTCGTATTTCTTTAGTGGAGGACACGCTCGCCACTTGTAGCGCCACATGCGGTGGTTGAAGGTCTCGACATCTGGAAACACCTCGTTGTTTGAGAGCACAATGACGGGCGTCCTGGAAATGGTCTGATCAGCCGAGTACTTGACCGCCACTGAATCTACGTCACCATCAAATGTTTTTTAACAGTATCAAAAGCAGACGATTCACAGTTTGGCTCGTTCCACACCAGGATGCGACGGCCCACGGTGTCCTAAAGTGGAAAGCTAGTGTAGCGGTTAAAGTTACGGATCGTACCGCGGTTAATGTAAAAGGAAAGAATGGGGTCAAAAAAAAGTTTTTTCCAACACTCGGAGGGGACAAAATTTCCATACAGTTTTTCTTGGGGACCGCCTTCTCGACCATGCTATATAGGTTCTTTACAAAGGCCGACACTTCCTCGTGGATGCCATTAAACTGAAAGTTTATTAGTTCCATCATGGCATCAAACGACGCGGGCACATCCATGTAAAAGATAGCGAGGTCAACGTGTGGGGCATCAAAGAGAGGCTGGGTGTTCTGGTACATTTCAATAAAGTCCAAGGTGGTGTACGAGCACATTTCGTCATTAAACATCTGGATAGCTCGTTGGAGGCGCTTGTCGTCCAGGCGAATGAACCGAAACACCGGGTCTGCCAGCCACTTGGGGGTGCGCACAATGTTTGTCAACGGCGATACGGGGTTTTCGCGTAGCCACTCGTAGATGGATTCTTCCGACGCTCCTTTTGAACGTTTTCAGCACTTTGCACCCGTTCTTGCGCGTACCTCGTCAGTCTCTCCACCGCTCGTCTGACCTCCATGGGCGTCGTCACATGCAACTGAATGCGCAAGTTTCGGGTGCAGTAATTCCAAAACTCGCCCGGGCTCGTGTCCAGAACCTTCGAGTTGTCCCAAAACTTCATCTCTAACGTCGCAACCCCAATCATTTCCTCCCATTTTAATGTATTCCTATACTCGGGGCTCACTATTGAAATACTTGACGAGATGGTAGAGGTCCCATGCACTGGCGCTTGTAGACCAAATTGACGAGCGATTTGGTCGTCTGACGAAGCCAGCGAAGATAACACATCGGCATGTGCCGTTGCTCCAGCTGCAGTCGTGTAAGACGTGGACGTGTGGGAGTGCAGTTCCTTGTGTGTCGAGTGCGACGTCAGCGATTCCGTACTGAGTGGGCCCTTGCTCGAGTCCTCAGATAATGTCATGACAAATTGTCTCAGCCTCTCCGTCGTCTCGAGCGGGAAACACATCGTGCACAAGCTTCCATCGTTTTGGAACTGACTGTAGCTGCAGTGCCCAGCGTGGAGGGGGTTGTAAACTTTTTCCATCTCCTCCAACTCCTGGTTCGGACACGTTTGGATCCAATACTTCTCCCACGCCTCGATCAGGTTCCACAAATGCCGCCAGGGTTTCATTAATGTCATAGGTACTGTTCTCGTCGCTCGAACCAATAAACTTTGTAGTTTGTCCCTGGGAATATAGATGGCGTCGCCAAAAATTAATTCCAAATTGTAATATAGGGGTACCTCATCTTCTGTTTCTTGATCGTCAAGCTGACGTTTGCGTGATTCTGCCATGGTCTCTATTAAAAAGCAGAAAAATGCAAGAATTCAGAATATAGCTGCTGCAGACCTCTTTATATACCCCTCGCGGCGGCCTTGGAAGCCCTTTATAATTAGTGTAAAAACCCGTCTAGAACTAGTTACGATTGCGCGACAACTAGTTAGTAGGGGTGTGCGAATATTCGAAAGTTTCGAATATTCGTCGAATATTACATTCGAAATATTCGTATTCGATTCGAAAATCATGTATTCGAAAAGTTTCGAATAGTCGATAACGTCGAATATTCGAAAAATTCGAATATGCGATTCGATTATCATGCATAAAATAACTCGTCTTCCACATTTCTGCTGCGTTCGTATAGCTAAAACCATTGCCGAGAGGAGCGACAAACATCGTAAGTACACGGAGGCACGATATCTGCCTGCGACGAGCGCCCCAATACGTATGATTTATTGCTGGTGCATCTCCGACGTGCAGCGCTCTTGGCGATCATGTAACCGTACATTTTCAATATTATGCGGCCTTAACGTGCCGCACTACCACTCGTTCACTATGCGGGACCACAGCCGCTCGAGCCAGTGGGGCCCTGGAATAGGGGCTCCAACCACGGGAACCTTAGTTTGCCATTTGAATAAAATGTTTATTCCTCCTCCTCCACTTCTGAAGAAAGACAGTGACCCATGTGACTGGTGGCGGACTGTAGGCACATTCAGATAACCCAGTCTGGCAAAGCTTTGCCCCATGTACCTCCCTATACCAGCCACTTCTGTTCCAAGCGAGCGTGCCTTTTCAGTGGCAGGGGGGGGGGGCTGATCATGTGGAGCAACTCATATTTCTTCATGATAACATCTAGTCATTACTTTCATTGTGCCGTGATATTTGCTTCTGTTGTGATGTGCATTGGGCTAGCCTGGACATTGTGTTCTGGAGATAGCAGTGTATGTTGTGTTGCCAGTCAGGCTACTGTTTTTTTTTCAAATAGCTACATGTTAAATAAAATATTGTTACTGTGGAGGCATTTTTCCTTTGATATTCGATTCGATATTCGAAGGGGGATATTCGTATTCGATTCGTATTCGAAAAATTTGATATTCGCACACCCC
The DNA here is from genome assembly GCF_013339695.2 of Rhipicephalus sanguineus. Classification (NCBI taxonomy): domain Eukaryota; kingdom Metazoa; phylum Arthropoda; class Arachnida; order Ixodida; family Ixodidae; genus Rhipicephalus; species Rhipicephalus sanguineus. The sequence continues at coordinate 34,349 of NW_023615782.1, read as the reverse complement.
TACTAGTTAGTTATTCTATGTCTGCTGCATGGCGCTCAGTGGAATAAAAATGAGTTTTGTTTCTTATGGTCTACAACAAAGGCGCTTTTTAAACAAGTATTTTCCTTGTATGTCGTCGTTGTAGTTCCACTCAGAAATAAGAATGTATATATATATATATATATATATATATATATATATATATATATATATATATATATATATATATATATATATATATATATATATATATATATATATATATATATCCCTTGTTGGGATTCGACGACAACGACAAAGGCGCAGCATTATGAAGTAAATAAGCAACGAAACAAAAGTTGTGTTTTTATTTCGCTTTTAATAAACAGTGCGATCTATTGCGGGAAAAATGGCACCGAGCGTTCGGTTCTTGAAGCAGCTTCTTTTGATGAATTAATTTGCGCTTGCGCAATCTTCTTCAGCTCTGCCTTGTGCTCGGTAACTTCGGACTCCGTGCGAGCGAGGTTGACCGGACGTCCGTGATGTGTGAGGCTGTTGTAACTTGCTTTGATGTTCTCGTTGAAGTGACGCAAGTAAGGCCTCATGTTCGAGGGTAAAGTAACACTGACGGCAACTATGGTGTCAACGTCAGAGTGAACCACCAGTTCTGTGTCAATTTGAAAAAAACGCGGCGATGTCTTGAAACGTTTCAGTACTGCCTGGGTCGTCCTTGTTAGACTTGCTTACTGCCAATACCCCAAAACTCGAACTCGGTTGAATAATTGAGTGCGCCATCGTTTTTAAACCTCGGGTGAAGTAAGTATTTTCCATAGGGTCCAAATGCTTCACGTGGCGCGTGTGCATATCGTCGGGTCGAAGTCGCATAGTGATGTTGGTGCCTCGCTTTTGCTCGTACGATTCGTAGTTCGACATGTTGCTAGTGGTGTAGGATACAACGTCAGCAGGCAGGCCAAGGTGTGTACGAGTTAGCAACTCCTTGCCCGCATTATAAGTGGGACCCATCTTTAACCATGCGTCACTTCCAAACTGGTACTCATAGTTGCCTATAGGTGTGCCCACGTGACCTTTGAACGGAAACTGGTGTACGAACTTGGTCAAGCGGGGACTCGCCTTCTCAATGTGAATAAAGTCGTAAGCAAATTTGTGACGTGGTACTCCCATGCACGCAGGTCTGCTCTTTTCGTCATCGCCATCGTGATCCTCGTTTCCGGGTGTGATTTTAAGACCCCATTAGCTCTTAGCCAGATCCGAGTGGTCCTTCTCCTGAAATGGTAAATAAGACTGCGGCTTCATCAGGTTGTGTGTCTCGCCTTTCTTTACACGACACATGCCGGTATCCAAGTAGTGGTTCAGTCCGACGGAGCTAAGGCCATAAACTAGCAAGTTAGAGTTGACGGGTTGGACAACCGAAGAACCAGTCTTCCATGGCGTGCATAAACCATGAGGGGTTACCTTGACAGAGCAACTCACAGCTCTTGTGTGAGCTGGTAGGTTAAGGGAACAGGGTATATAATAATAATAATAGTAATAATAATAATATCTGGCGTTTAACGTCCCAAAACCACGATATGATTATGAGAGACGCCGTAGTGGAGGGCTCTGGAAATTTCGACCACCTGGGGTTCTTTAAGTGCACCTAAATCTAAGTACACGGGCCTCAAACATTTTCGCCTCTATCGAAAATGCAGCCGCCGCGGCCGGGATTCGATCCCGTGACCTTCGGGTCAGCAGTCGAGCGCCATAACCACTAGACCACCATGGCGGGGCAAGGGAACAGGGTAGGCCCTATACCCGCCATGTATTTTATGTGATGTTTATGTACCTTTTTCTCCATAACCATAAGAGTTACAGTAATTCTTTTAATATCATTGTGATGAGAAGCCTTTCCTCTTCTTACTGCAGCAGATTTATTGCTGAAAACTCTAGTCCTCATTTTTTGTATATTTTTTACTTCACGTACCTAATTATCATTTAGTGATAGGTATTACATGTCGGCTTGAACAAAAGCAATTCCACACACAATAATATTTCTGCTTCAGTATATTCCCCAGTACGTTATCTAAATTCTGGCCAAAATATATGTTCCTAGATACTGCAGTTGCTGAGATAAAGGAACACAAATATAAAAAAACATGTTTTGAGATAATCGCGTTTAAAGTAGAAAATGTGCTTTATTAAAAAGTACAACAAAATAGCGGCAAATTGACGGATCCTTTCAAAAGGCGCCAGCCATATACTCGTCAGCAATATCACGTTTCCTTTTTGTAATGACACGTCTTGCCTGGCGAGCCTCATTTGTCGCCAGCTGGGCAGCCCTATTAGCGAGGTACTGTCGACGCATGTCAAGGACGCGTAGGCCCTGCACTGTGTAGCGCCCTGGTGAAATTTCAAAGGAGTTCAGCACATTGACCCCGGCTATACTGCCATCAGTAAAAGTGACCACAGCGTCTAGAGTGCATATCTTTAATATTTGGTGTTCGAGGACAATGCTTTTTGAGCGCGCTCCCACACGACATGAGTGAAAGACTCGTTGGGGTTTTGAGTTTTCCCTTGGAGGCATTTAGCAAGTAATTCTGGATTAGCTAGCTCCTGATCAATAAGCTCCACAACCCGAAGAACAGATGCTGGAAGGTGTTCTTTGTGAACGTGTGGTTTACAATTGAACTGGGCTTTGTTAAATTTGGAACAGGTGTCGGCGTCTTTCGGGCAAAGGCCGTGAGATGGATTGGTAACCCTTGATTCCATGTAAAAATATGTGGCCCAGACAGTTTTTCGCATGTCCTCCAAGCTGGCTATATTTCTTATAATGGTCAAACCATAATAGTTTTGGAGCTTGTCAATGATGGCATCACTAAGACGTCCCCAGCCAGATATAGATTTCCCATCAGAAAGCTTGATGCTTCTGTTTTCTTTAGTTTCCGCAGTCTTGTGCCCATTCTTTTCTGAATGGGCCCAATGCACTTCAGCTTGCCAACTGTAACCTCTCCATACAACTTTGATGCTTGAACTGCAAGGAATCCCTTCCTACGTAAAGAATGGAGGCATGGCAGGCCGCCGCACAAGATATGAAATATGTCATTTTGAGACAAAAAGAAGTTGCACTAAGACAAACAACTGAACGATTCTCGTTCAGAAAAGGCCGCAGATTTCGAATTGCGCAAAAAGAAAAAAAATCTTATTTTTTCGATATTTTTGCTTACCCTGTCCCCTTAAGGTAGGTGCCGTGAGGAATGTAAAGATACGGCCGGTCCGATGGCAAGCGTGACAGGCTAGTCCGCACTCCTGGAAACGTTTCACGGTGTCATGAACTAAATTGGTCTTCACCATTGCGTAGGCCCATGTGGTGAGTATTTTGCTGTCACGGAAGACTGTGGCCACTCCGTGGTCGCGAGGTACGCGCAAAATCTGCTGAACGAGCTCTGTCGAATTTTCACCGTCAACTCCAACTCCTGCTCCGCCTGAACGGGTGGGGGCGTCTCAGTGCATCTGCTGCGACATCCATTGGGCGTCGCCGGTAGTTGAGTCAGGCTGGTATCGCTTTGCGTCTGCTGTATCTGATTCCCCATTATGTACACGTTTCCGTCTATCTCCTGGCATTCCATAGAGACTACGGCCCAAGACGTATTGTTTCCCAATATTTTTCGTGCCCAGACCAACTGCACCTAACGCGGAGTGCCAGTTACCCGTGCGTCTAAAGTCATTCAAGAAGAGAGCCGCAGATGCCTGATCAGCAGCAAAGACGTCTTCGTGACTCGTGGCCCGCTCGTAGGCTTCGTCGTGCGACTTGGCTATGCCGTCGTCCTCGTCCACCGGATCTCCGTTGCGCTGTGGATTCACGGGACCCAGACACCGGTGGCCTGGGAACAAAAGCATACTACTCTGGTTAGGAGATATACACATGCTAGCGGTAGCGACATCGACGACAGTTACACCCTTAGCCGCCTCTGTTTGTCTGAACTGACTGACTGACTGACTGACTGATTGACTGACTGATTGAACTGACTGACTGACATAAAAACAAAACCAAACAGACTGATTGAGCCGACAGCTTCTTTTTTGTGCTTGTCGGTGTCGGTGTAGTCGGAAAATGCAAAGCATTGACCAAGTGTATGCATACACACACTTTCCAAGTGTATGCACGGCCAGCGCGTGAAGGAAGATCATCTCCCACTCAAGGGAACCATGATGGGACGCGAAGCAGCATTGGGGGCACACACCAAGTTTCCGTTACGTTCACTGGGCGTTTCCGTTAGTGTGTGAGGTTTGTATTTGGTCTTTGTGTTATCATTACGTTGTGTTTCTGCGTTGCTTTTCGTTAGCGCCGAAATTCCGCGATGCAGTTTGCGTTCGGCTTAGCGAGCTCTGCGCTGCTTCTCCGCGACGATCTCGATCTCGGCAGAGGTTGGAGTGTTGCAAAGTGGCACCAACGTCGACGTTACAACTAATCTGAACGAGAGCGAAGCGAGGATGACGGAAGCCGACAGAGCGCACGCGCTTATATACACATGAAATGGATGAGGGAGAGGAGAGAGTGGGTTACAGGCTGTATTTGGCTGCGGAACGGCTGCATCACGTGGGAGGAGAGGCTGCGCCGGGGCTGCAGTGCGGGGGTGGAGAGGAGAGAAGGCGACCGAACACCTGTGTAAAGGAGGAGAGTGGGAGAGAGAGTGTAGGCGCATGCGCAGTGGAGCGCGGACGCCGCCGCCGGACACAGCCCCGAGCAAAAGCTGATTCACATCTAAAAAAATTACAGCATATCCACGGGTGAATGGTGAAGAATTTGGGCGAAGCTCCTGAAGCAATCATGGTTACACCGTGAAATGTTCAGTGGTTTCGCCCAACAGCAATCAAAGCGATATGCCGGTTTGATTATTTTTCCTTTTTCCTTTTTTTCTTCTTTTTCATTGTTTTTATTTTTTCATCTTTTTTTATTTTTTTCTTCGCTTTTTTGTTTTTTTGTATTTTTGTATTTCTTTCGTTTTATTTTTTATTTTATTTTTATTTTTTAATCTCTGTGGGACAGCGCCATCTAGTATATCGTCACCCAACTGCAGTTTGCATGCATCTCCATGGGACAGCGCCATCTATTGAATGATACGGGAGACGCGACGGCGGGGACACGCCGCATGGAGTGACGACCGACAAGGTGATGCTATAAGGAGCTTCGCCCCTAAAAGCGAGGTTCAGTGGCTCGTGGCAATCGACAGACTCCGCGTTCGGTCTCTTTCGTCCTTGTTCGCTCTATCGGTTACGCAGACGCCTGCGACGCCGCAAAAAACTGCGCCACTAACCTAAAATCTGGGGAAGTGAGAAGCACCGGTGCTTCCGATAGGCACCGTTCACTGACGAGACGGCGCTGCGTTGCTCGCACTGCTCGTCTCAAGTTCGCTGACAATGGCTGTTAGGGGCACGCAGAAAACACACGCGCGCACGCGTCCCCCGTGCAGCTCGGCCACAATCCGCTCACTAATGCGGGGATGGAGACGCGCGCATCACCTTCCATTTTGACGATCCCGTTTCATTATTGCTTTTTTAAAGACGATAGTCTTTCTTGGGGAACTTAAACGCAGAAATTTTGGTCTGTCTTTCTGTCTGTCTGTCTTTCTGTTTGTCGGCACGTCACCCGATTCAGCCAACCGGCCAAAGTTGAACCACTTGCTTACCGCCCACCCATCTTGAACTGGTACGGCTGTTCATACTTGTGAACGTTGTCGATCAAAAAGTAAATATTACGCATATCTGAGGCGTAACATCACTAGGTAAGTATTAGGTGGTGTGTTCCTTTAATAGAAACTACATAGATACGCAATTTTAAAGACCTTGATGGTATGCGTTTAATGTTGAGACAGTAACGCGTTTATTAAAAGATTGCCACAGCTGAAGCGATCAGCGGTCCAAGCCGAGCAAGCGCGAGCGCCAACAACAACCGTCTTCGTCTTCTTCTTTCGCAGGCGTTCTTGTCTGCGCCCTACCATGTTACAAATCAGAAATCACTCCCCCGCGGAAAAGGAGCCATCCTGGCGACCTAAGGAACAGGTACAACTGGTGGGTCATAATGCGGCTTCAGTCGATCGACGTGAACAGTCTCGCGGCCGCGACAACGGCGGTCCGTAGATGATTGAACAGGCTCAATCATATAGTTGACTGGGGATGCTTGACGTAGGACGCGGTAGGGGCCTTCGTACTTAGGCAGTAGCTTTGTGGAAAGGCCAGGAGCGGAGGAGGGAACGCGAAGCCACACCAACGTTCCAGGCGAATACGACTGAGGAGGCAGGTTTTCGTCGTGACGGTCCTTCTTGCCCTACTCGCCCTACAATGTTACAACCCTAGTTTCTTAAGGTGCGCTGAAAATGCGACTGCGCTGAAACTTGTCTTCCTCCGTGCCCTCTGCACAAGCTCATGTTGTGTTTCGGCTTTGGTTCAGTATTGCATTGTACGAATGACAGGGGGCGCCGCTCTGGCATTCCTGTTTTACCCAGGCGACGTGTAAGTAAGAGAGTTTGTGGAGAGTACTCGTTGAGTGCGGACGTTTCTTCTCCTTCGGCGCATCGCGCCAAACAGCGTGTTCGGGCTGGCCGGCGTCCCCACCGGTCGCGCTGGTCACCGCCGGTCTTCGCCTGCCGCTGCGCCGGGACTACCAGCCCGCAACACAGCACTCATGTTTCCCGACGTATTGCCAGATGGCGTCCATATCTCACGCAGCGCCTCTTCTATCGTCTTTAGACGACATTTGCAGCGAAGCACGCAGATACGCGGCCAATTTTTTATCCGCAAGGCATTGCGTTCTGGCGCTGCACTCGCACTGGGAAACTCGACTGTACGGTTCCTATGGGCATACTGCGCTTCTCACTCTCCGCTGACGGGAACGCCTTTAGCGGCGGCGCGCGCGTCCTTGGGGTGATAAGAGCTTTCGAACGCCGCGGCCGGCGGCAGCTTTCGTGCCAGCTCCTACGTGTTTTTTCGCTGTTTTGCGAAGCGTTTCTTCTTTGGTGGTCGTTTCATCGCTCAGCGTCGCAGCAACAAGGTTTGTTGTGTTGTGGGCTGTCACGATACCGACAGCAATTCACCTGGAACAAAGTTTTACCGCTTCCCAAAGGCTCACTGGGTCATTCGAAATAGTAGGTGCAAAGAAGACGACGGACGAAAAGGAAGACACACAGGGAGAAGGAGAGACGCCAACGTTGGATACAACTTGTTCGCCGTGACAAGTAAGATTTCTTGTCATTATATTTGGTGCAGGATGTTACGTTTATTCCGTGTAAGAGACGCCCTCGGAATGAAACATTGTTTCAGACCTGCCTTAATATTGATACGCCCATTATTCATGATATTTTTCTTTGACGCTGAATCAGCATCGCGAAGATATTGTTTAATTCTGGTATGGAAACCCACAGAAAATAGCAGAATTTGCAGTAGGCATTTTGTGGGCAATGCTAAGGCTAGTGAACAGGAGCACCCAGCCTACCTCCCAACGATTTTTCCATCCCCTTACACGAAGGCAGAAACAGGTCGCTCACGTGAACGTTGCGAAAGGTGCGGTAACATTTATGCGTGTTTTGTATGTTGTTTAGGCTTGACAGCGATGAATATACCTTTCGTTCTAGACGTATTCGGTTCACAGTTTATATCATTAGGGTAGTGTACCTGTTATACGCTTGTCATGCTCGCATGTTATTTTCGTTCGCTTTAAACAACAAAGAACGTCGTGCTAAAATCACTTTTCTATATCTCTGCAGGAACACGGCCACTGCCGCAGCGTGCTTCCACTAGCCGGCTATGCCTGCTCTGCAGTCGCAGGTCGCGTCAATGACGCATCCGTTTCGAGAGAACTTCAAAACAATAAAACAGAATGAAATAAAGCGAGACTATTGAATAAAGATGTTTATTTACTGTTAACGTCATGGTCTGCGACGGAGCGTTGATGCGCGGTCGAGACACACACTCAGAGGGAACGCTATCACCCCAAGGACGCGAAAACGCCCGCGTTGGCGCTGAACGCCGCCGCGCTGGTAGAGCCGTCTATGCAAGCGCAGTGTGCCCATAGGGACACGGCAATAGCATGAGAGGACAGCGTCCTCTCATTGCTGCAGGCAGCGTCAAGCGCACATCGCAGACAGAGTCTAAATCGCAAAAACAGTGTTTTAAAGACGATAGTCTTTCTTGGGATACTTAAACGGAGAAATTTTGGTATGTCTGTCTGTCTTTCTCTTTGTCGGCACGTCACTCGATTCAGCCACTCGGCCAAAGTTCAACCACTTGCCCAAGGGCCAGCCACTTTTGAACGGCTGACTAGGTTCATACTTGTGTACATTGTCGATCAAAAAGCAAACATTACGCATATCTGAGGCGCAACATCACTAGGTAAGTATTAGGTGGTGTGTTCCTTTAATAGAAAATGCATACATACGTAATTCTAAAGACCCTAGTTCTTAAGCTGCGCTGAAAATGGGACTGCGCTGAAACTTGCCTTCCTCTTGCCCTCTGCACGCGCTCATTGTTGTGTTTCGGTTTCGGTTCTGTATTGCACTGTACGAATGCCATGATGCGCCGCACTGGTATTTCTATTTTACCTAGGCGACGTGTAAATAAAAGAGTGTGTGGAGAGTACTCGTTGAGTGCGGACGTTTCTTCTGCTTCAGCGCTTCGCGCCAAACCGCGTGTTCGGGCTGGCTGGCGTCCCCGCCGCTCGCGTTGGTCTCCGCCGGTCTTCGCCTGCTGCTGCGCCGGGACTACCAGCCCGCAACACAGCACTCATGTTTTCCGACGTATTGCCAGATGGCGTCCATATCTCACGCAGCGCCTCTTCTATCGTCTTTAGACGACATTTGCAGCGAAGCACGCAGATACGTTGCCAATTTTTCCTGAGCGAACGAGCCGTCTTATACGCCAGTCGGAGAATCGCTGATGGCGTTGTCTCTCGCGGACGAGTGAGCGTTCTCGCGAACTCGCCGTCTTATTTGCCAATTGCTTTACCGTGACGGGTGACGGCAGAAGAAACTGTGACGGGCTACAACGACAGGAGACGCCGACAGCCGAGCGCATAAGGTGAATCGCACCTCGATGCAATTGGGATTATCCTTTATTTTCTTTTTCGTTAGCAGCAAGGGTTATTTTCGATGTCCAAATGCAGAGCGTAGTGATAATATTACACCATCTCCCCCTAAAGGGGACCATGAGGCGATGCGAAACCGGAGAACTTGCACGATCGCGTTCCGTTACCGTTCGTTGTGCATGCTACCGACCTCGGTCAGATTGTTATTGAATCAAAGTCGGCCGCACACGTTGCCGCTGTGCCCGAAGCTCCAGTCGAGGAATTCGCGCTGGAACCAGGCGTCGGCACCGTCGAAGCCCTGGCGTTGAAGTTGTCTAGCGAGGCGTTCTGCACGAGCGTTGGACTCGGGTCGTCTGTCCGCAGTCGGCGCGTTGGCTCGACGCTGACGCTTGGCTTCGACGTCGGTGTTTGCTTGCCAACGCTGCCGTTGCGTTTCGGCATGTCGAGCCGGCGTTTCATTCGTTGCAGTTTTCCGCCGACGTTGCCGTTTGCGCGGGGCTTCCCCAGACCGGAGCGCGGGGTCGGCTTGCCGACGCGCCGAAGTTCGGCGCGTCGAGCCTTCCGCTGCTCCACCCGCTGTTCAGCGATCTCGGCAGGCGTTAAGGTGTATTAGTGCAACTGGCGCCGATGTTGATGTTGGAAATCATGATACCGGCGCAGTGACTGAGCGTGTGTACGACCTAACGCGAGCCTTTTATCTGAACGAGGATAGGGAGTGGAGATGGGTAGAGAGGGAGCGGAGAGGGGGAGTGGAGGGGAGGTGTGTGGAGAGGGTTTGCGCATGAGCAGTAAGGGTGGTCACGCCGCACACCGTTTGAGCTCCGCATAAGATGCTTCACATCTAAAAGTCTGCGCACAAGCGCCTCACAGTTGGCTATGTGGGCAGAGAAAGATATCGTCAGGTAAAAAAAATAAACCATATAGTGTGTTTTCAACATCTAACGCACAAGAAAAGAAAAGCACCATCTGACAACCGATGAAGACGGGCGCTGTATTCGTCGGTTTTCACTCTGTCCTTCTCTTGTGTCTTGTGCGCTCAAAGCTAAAGTGGAATAGTGGAACATTAGCAAGGTTATGTTATTTAATTTAAAATATTATGCGGTATATTACGCTGGTCTGCGATAAGCCATCTTGCGAACATGGAACATAAGTAATACCTTTGACATTAAAACTTTTCTTTTTTATTTTTTTTTATAAAGAAAAGGTGTTTGAATCAGAGCACTGCATGCTAAACTTTGAGAAAGCAGTAGGCTCTCTCAGTTATCGCTGTAACTCTAAACGAGGAAGCCATGCACCGCGTAAATGGAGCCGAATGAATAAGAGCGACTTATAAACATGGTCTTCCGTTTAAGTAGTTACTGTGGCTCGACGTTCTTGGGTAACGTTTTCTCTAAGGTTATGCGTTTAATTTGAAGGTCCGATAGTTTATGACAAGCAACTAGGCTATTTTTCGCAAGAAACGCGAATCCTTATTTCAAAATATCGATTATTACGAGCAGACGCCGCAACAAAGCTGGTACTAACACGAAAAATGCTGCCCGCTTGCGCCGGCGGCATGAAGCTGTTGCTGATTCTGGGGCAGTTGGGGTACAGAAATGGCAGGTGGAGTTTAGCTGACGAATAACCTGAAACCCCTGAAACTTCGTAAAGTAGCGACACTTTCTTGCTCCGCTCACGTTCCTCCTCGTTCTACTCTCCTTCGCACTCTCTTTTCGAGCATGGCGCCACCTATCTTGCTCCTGCGTAGCAGATGACGCTTCGCAAAGAAAGCGCGCGCTTGCCAGGCGGCGCGCTTTAAGCATTCGCACTAGCCGTGTAGCTCTTGGTATCCTTTTTTTAATTATATGTTGCTTAGGAGATCTTAGGACACGTTTGTAAATGACATGTGTGATGCTGAACGTTAATTTCCTGCTCTACATGAAGCCTTATGAAACCTAGACATTCTACACGTCGTCCTCCCGAGGCAAATTCGCCGCGCATACCAATGACGCACTGAGGCTGCCAATAGGCACTAGAGGTAGCCGTCCCGAAGTATCGGTTGGGTAAAGATAGTTAACGCCGCTATACGTGCCTGTATTATGTAGTACTGTACACTGCAATGCAAAAGGGCGTATTTGAGGCATCTCTTTCCCTCAAAACAATATCCAGCATCTGGCTCACTTGTTTTTTTTTTCCACCAAATGTCTGCGCTCGTTATTTCCTGTTGACTGTTTAGCAACCTCACAGAAAGGGCGTGCTATGGGGCGTATTCCTGTCCCGAAACAATAACCATCAATCTCGCGTGTCTTTCCTTGCATTATCGCCGGGCGCGCGGTACTTCCAGGTCACTAATGGCGTGCGTGTTATTAAAAATTACACCATCTCCCGCTAAAGGGGACCATGAGGCGATGCGAAGCCGGAGCACTTGCACGATCGCGTTCCGTTGGCGTTCGTTGGGCATGCTACCGACCTCGCGTCGTGGAACGCGAAGAGGGACGCTACGCGCGTCGTATCTTCCATCTAGCCTGGCCGTTAATTCTCACAGGGCGAGCGGGGAACGCGGTCGACAGGCGGGCGAGAGGGGGCAGCGTAGAAGAGGAGAGAGAAGGGGAGGGGACGCGCATGCGCTCGAGCTCATCGCGGCGTTGCGCAGGAGCGAATTTCGGCATGTGTAGCCCGCGTTTCAGAGGAAGAGTGGAAAGGGGGAGAGGGAAAGTGGAGAGGGGGAGTGGAGAGGGGAATGGGAGAGGGAAAGTGGAAAGGGGAATGGGAGAGGGAAAGTGGAGAGGGGAGGGGAGAGGGAACGTGGAGAGGGGTAGGGGAGAGGGTGAGTGTAGAGGAGGTGTGTGGAGAGGGTATGCGCATGCGCAGTAACGGTGGTCACGCCGCACACCACCACCACCACCGGATTGAGCTCCGCCTTAAGATACTTCGCATCTAAAAGCATCCTTGATAGGAAAGTGGCGAGCGCCGAGTTTTCAAGAAAGGATGCGTAAACTAGCCAGAGGACGGTTAATGGTGAGCGGGCAAGAAGACTCAAAAAATTGTGCGGACAGTTTTTATGAGTGCAAGAAACACATGGACAATGGTTGTTGGCGGTATTATGCTAGTTAAAGAGTGGCGACTATTACTTATTAAAAAAAATGACTGTCAGTGCAAGCAGCAGCTCGGAGCTTCACTGAAAGAAGAATGCGCCAGAAGGCGTATACCATTTCCAGGCGATACATTTAGACAGCGTTGGTTGATTCGTTAAGAGATTAGACGAACCAAGCATAGTGCGCAAGTGCGCCTCGTAGACGTACACGAACTATACTCGCTGCTCAATGAACGAGCAAGCGAACGAATAAACTAGCCTGCCACCGTAAACGTTTCCTTCGCGAGAGCTCCACTCGCGGATAATAATATCATCTGTTGTTTTACGTCCCAATGCCATGATTATGGGAGACGCCGTAGTGGAGGGCTCTGGAAATTTTGACCATCTGATGTTCTTTAACGAGCATTGACATCGCACGGCACACCGGCCTCAAGCTATTCGCCTCCATCGAAATGTGACCGCCGCGGTCGGTCGCGACCTTCGGGTCAGCAGCCGAGAACCATAACTTCTGCTCCACCGCGGCGGAAAGCCACTCGCGGATATAAACCTCCACACTAAATGGTTTCCTAAACGATGAACGCACCCTGCGACTCGGCTGGGCATGCACGCTTTGCCTACCTACCTTCTATCACAAGTTCACCGGTGGATCTGTCGACGTAAAGGAGGCAGAAAACTACTTGCTCCAGGAAAAAAAAACGAGCACGCAACAAAAACAGAGTACCACTCATAATGTGAGCTTTCGCACTGTAGCTTTGTTTCTTCAAAAGAATTGTGCCGAATCTCTGAACTTTCGCAATCACATTTTCGATCGTCAGTCGGCGTGACAGAAAACGTAACCACTTATTCCTGAAAAAAAAAACACTTAGTACAAAACCCGCAGAAGCAGCAATAAAACGTGTGAGCAATAGCGACGTACTGCACAATTAACTGAGAAGTGTCTACGGCGTTATAGCACGCAGTTATTTGCGCGGACCTCGACGAGTACTTATAGTGGGAGGACAGGAAGGTACCTCGCATAGTCGCTTCGAAACGTCGGCCGAAAGTTCTATCTTCCGATTCGGTGTAACCAAGCCTTCCTTCGCAACTCGTTGCGCTTCCCGGACGGTATCATGAACAGCGTTTTGCCTTTACTTTATTTGTTTCGGCATCCTAAAGCGCAGCAGAAACCCATGGCAACCAACCGTGACGTCGGTCTTGTGTGCAAGGTATCTCAGAGCACAACGCACGTGGAATGGAAAGTGCGTATCCATAAAACACATGCGCTGAAACCAGCGAGCCCGCGCTTCGAGAGCAAAGATGGCAATCGCGAGCGCCTGTAAACAAACGAACGCTCCGAGCGGTCCCACGAGACGGCAGTTGGCCAATGCCGACGCGGCGTCAGCCTCGGAGAAAGCAGAGGAAGGAGAAAAGAGAGGAGGCGCGCTTTTATGCACGTATGTCGCTACTTTACAAACTTCCAGGGACTTTAGAATAGCCAAGCTGGTGCTACAGAGCCGCTCACCTTGCGTTTCATTTGAGAGCCTCAGCTTGCAACCGCCCCGTCGCCACGGTCCTGGGCCCTAATAATACGACCTTAATGTGGCGCTGTTCGAAATCGAAGGCGAGAGGAAAGGTGCCACCAAAAGCAAATTAAAAGAGCTTTCACCCTATCACGTAAACGGTCACAAGCGACGCTTGGCGCAAATAGTACGGATTCCAGAGGAGAAGCGCTCCATAGCACCCTTGCTTAAAAATATCGTACCACAATGGCGCCCCCATTGCCGCCATTACACTACCTTGCGAGCATTACCAGCCCCCGAGACGCGTGCTAGTCTTCACGGCGCTATTCAGTTTAAATCGTAATTAACCTTTTCGGCCCTGGCGTCGTCAATTGACGACACCACACAAAAGTTCCCCTAGCACCTCGGGAACGAATTCAAAACTGCTTATTCTTGGGGGAATACTTATCCAATGATCTCTACTGCGATTGACGCCAAAATGGTGACATGCTTGTGGAGCTGGGAGCCACAACGAAGAAGAAGCTTGACCGAAGTCGTGGATGACGCCGAGGCGGGTATGCTGAGGCGGGTAAGCGCCATTTTCGGGTCGACGTACCCAAGCTGTTTCAATGAGTATCACACTGAAAAATTAGACGTGGTTCACATTTTGTGTACTCGAGTGAGTAGCAGGAAAAAAGAGACTATTTTTCCCATTTCGCAACCGCTGAGCCCTGATGACCTAATTTGATGCAATGTCTGTAAATCCATTAATACTTGCACCACTGCATCAATTTTTCGTTTTTTGGTCTTCTGAGTTCCTAACTCTTCAGAAAACACGCACAAAAAAAGTCTCCCACCAAAAGAAAAATTCAGGGCTGAAAGGGTTAATGAAGGGAGCTCACATGAAGTATAGTTGGAAATACGTGTCAACAGAAAGCGCAGACGACGACGCACTGCGACTCACAACTCAGTAAAAGACGTGCTGTCGGCCGCGATCTAGAATTTAAGTGGATTTGGTGGGGAAATCTAGCAAAAGTTCCTGCGTACACATCATTTTGCACTGCGAGATCTCCGCCCAGTAAATTGCCTAAATGGCCTTGAATCTTTGCCTTAAGATTTATAAATGATCAATAAACGCTGTCGGTAGGTTTCTAATTTGTCAAAATGTCCATGTGTGATTTATGTTGCCAGTAACATTAAATTGCGCTAATTTACGCCCATTTGTAAATAACTGCGAGAGCAACAAAGCTAGTGGCAGGATAATGGCGGTGTTTATTCGGTCGGCGCTCTTTCGGCCAAGCCTTTTCATCTAGAGTCTGTATAGACCTGGGCGCCGCCACCACCGCGCAATAGTTTCTTTCCATCCGAACGGGGTGTTTGAACATGAGACATTTCACTGGGAGTTGTATCCCTGCTCCAGATGTATCACGAGTATTACATGACCTCAACGCTGCGGCATCCTCCACCATTAAAGGACGACGTCCCAACACGATCTATAGTATATTAGAGTCTAGAACATACTACAGCTTCCATAGATACTACAGAGTAAATACATCGATGCACTTGTGCACTTCGGAGCTTTCATTTTCACCCCTGTAAATAGATCAATATACAAGCAAAGACAGTGAACACGGCGCAGGAATAGTGAATTCTTCCAATTAACGGACGAACTCATTGCAGCGAAGATGATGCAGCTCTCAAGAAAACAAGGAGGGCCCGCGTCCACGGTCTCGCATATATTTCTTTTATTGCGATAGAAATTATATGGACGCTCTGAAGCTGTTTTAAGTCGCCGTAAAGTTTCAAGTTAAGTTCAAAACGATAACATCGCTCCGCGCATGTTTCGTTGTACGGGCGAGTGCAACGACGAACGTGGCTGAAGCAGAACGAGCCGGCCATATCGGTATCACGGAGTGCTCATGCTATAACATCACTCTGCGTGCGAGACCTGTAAAGCTGACAGGAAACGCCCCGTCAGTCTTTCATTTGCAGAAGGAGCACGAAGAGACGTCGATGAAGAGTTGGGAAGGGGGCTGCGTTGCTCGTGCACAAAGTGCGAACTCTGATATGAAATTTGCTTTAAAGAGTGAAAGAACACAATCACGAGAACGGACACGGGACAGAGCGCCACTAACAACTGTTTTATTCGCAAAAAACCGCGAATATAAGTATCTGTCTCAGCGCCTGCGGAAAAAACATGCTTATATCAATTGTGACAAGGTAACGCATGCTCAATAAGATTTTTGTCAGATTTATACGATACTATGTAATTGTTCCAATGCACATGTCACGTTTGCTGCCGGTACAGGATGCTTCCCTCATTTATCTCGGTGTTTTATCTACTTCTGGCGATAAGCCGTGTCCTGTCCCGTGTTTTTTCTCGTGACTGTGCGCGCTCGCGTCTTAAAAGAAGTGTTAGCGTACACCGACTCACACCTAGAAAAATTCTCTTACGCGAACTTTGACCAGAAGGCCGCAGCCGCTCGCGCGCGCGGTATCACGGGAAACATGAGCGAACGGAACTTGCAAGCGTAGGCCATCACTATCGAGGCATGTATATAGTCTTTCTTATCGTTGTGCCTGCTTATTACTCAGTAAACGATCACATTTCCGCCAGTTATATGTTGTAGCGTAATCCTAAATGTCTTAGACAACCTAATGCGATGGCATCATGTAAAACGTTCGATCGCCGAACCGTGCTGCAGTTAGTCATGCCGTAGCAGTTGCGCGAAGTTTTGTGCTGTAGCTTAGCTCCGTTTCTGGGCGTTGCTTGAGCTGCATTCTGCCACGTGCGAGATTTGCACGTGATATCTCTTCTGTCATGTAGAATTGTAATGTCGCGGCTGAGCTTGGTTTGCAAACATTCGCGTAGTCCCCGTTGCATTGTGCCACGCATCCGCGGCTGCTTTGCTCTTCCCATTTGAATACTGTGGTACGTCAGCGGGAAAACAGCAGGGGACTCACTTTCACATCGGCTGAAAGAAGTTGCGTCAAGGTATGAAGTTCGGGTTGTCTTTTCAGCCATAAACAAATCGTCAAAAACTTGCCTGCAAGTGCAAATATTGGCCGCAATGAAAAGTGCAGAAGAAAAAAGATGGATATGTCATGAAACTTGTCAGAAGGTATGTACAGTGCAAAAAAAATGTCGTGTACGGAATTTGTTTCACATGTGAAAAGGAATACATAGGCCCAAGGGCTCATCGAATGAATGTGTGCATTCGCGAACATCAGAGTTCGCTAAAGAGGGTCCAATACACTTACTTAGCGACGCACTGCAAGGAGTGCACTTGGGGGCCAAAACTTTCTGACACAGTGTGTGACAGTGTGTGAGAGCTTTAGACGCTCGACCTGGCTGATGAGGTGTGCGTCGGCGAGTTCTTTCCCTGTGTTGTGAACACCCATGCGGAGCTAGTGGGCCATTCAAGCATTTGGTGGCACTCCTAGGGCAAGCTTCCTGGCCTTTCGTATAGGTAAATTTAGTATTTGCTCCTTCACTCCTTTTACATTGAGATGAGGGGTTCCGTGTTTTATGCGGCTATAAAAAAGGGATTGTATCATTCGCAAAGTGTCATGCTCTTTAAAGCTATTGGGGCGGTTGGCCACCTGTCGGATGAGGTGAGTAAGCTGTGCGACTGTGTTCTGCAGCCGAGGTAGGGTAGCAGAGCCGGACCGGTCCTGATGTATATGGAGTCCAAGGACTCGAAGTGAGTCGATTTGCGGTATTTGGATGCCTTGTAGAAAGACCTGTGGGTCCGGAGCGTCATAACTTGGTTGTCTGCCCCGGGTGCGTGCCCCGAGGACTGACATCATCATCATCATCATCAGCCCGTCTACGCCTACTGCAGGGCAAAGGCCTCTCCCATGTTCCGCCAATCAACCCGGTCCTGTGCTTTCTGCTGCCACGTTATACCTACAAACTTCCTAATCTCATCTACCCACCTAATTTTCGGTCTCCCCCTCACGCGTTTGCCATCTCTTGGAATCCAGTCAGTTACCCTTAATGACCACCGGTTATCCTGCCGACGTGCTACGTGCCCGGCCCATATCCATTTCTTCCTCTTGATTTCAACTATGATATCCTTAACCCCCGTTTGTTCCCTGACCCACTCTGCTCTCTTCCTGTCTCTTAAGGTTACACCTATCACTTTCCTTTCCATTGCTCGCTGCGTCGTCCTCAATTTAAATTGAACTCTCTTTGTAAGTCTCCAGGTTTCTGATCCGTAGGTAAGTACCGGTAAGATGCAGCTGTTATATACCTTTCTGTTAAGGGATAGTGGTAGACTACCATTCATGATTTGATAATGCTTGCCGAATGAGCCCCATCCCATTCTTATTCTTCTAGTTATTTCACTCTCATGGTTCGGCTCCGCGGTTACTACCTGTCCTAAGTAGACATACTCCTTTACAACTTCTAGTGTCTCGCCACCTATCGCAAAGCGCTGTTCTCTGCCAAGATTGTTCCACATTACTTTAGTTTTATGCATATTAATTTTCAGACCTACTCTTCTACTTTCCGTATCCAGTTCCGTATCCAGAGGACTGACAGTTCGGATTTTTCCGGAGCGCACTGAAGACCACATGTCTTTAGGTATCGTTCAATGATGTTAACTGCTTCCTGAAGGCGGTCCTCAGCCAAAAAACAACAAAACGGTGAACAAAATGCGCAGTACTCACAGAGCAATCTTGAGGACGCAGTAGTGAGCCCCCAGCAGTCTTGTAATGTTCCTACTTAAAAGAACGGAACAGCATTAAAGCTTCAGTATGGAACTGGCGTCCATCTTAATCTGCTTTATTTTTTAACTTCTTCCCCCTCTTCTTTCCTGCCCCGGCTCTCGTGCTTCTTCATCTTCTGTCCAAAGGCTCATACCGCTTCGCTCTTCCCGGTTTCTTTTAATTACCCCTCCTTGGTTAATACTTGAAGACATTCCCAATTGAAGCACGTTCAACTGATCCACGTTCACCAGTGTACCAGACAGTCTTCAAAATTTCGTTCTGGGTGGCTGTCTTGGTCACAGAGTAAGGACCGTAAAATTTGGCAGTGGAGTCACTTATTCCTTTCCTCACTAATACGAGGTCGGTGACTTGAATGTCTGGCATGTCTGCTCGATGTCTCTTGTCGACATTCTTTTTCATTTGTTTTCGGTACCTCTCCTCCTGTGATTTTTGTTGCCTCTCCTCGACAATCTTGAGGTTTTCCAAGAGTCCCAACTCACGGTGTGCCTGCAGAATAGGGGTTTCTCCTGTAGAAGCGTACTGTGGACTGCACCCCAAGCCACTTGTGTAGGATCTGTTAGGATGTTTTACGGCTGCTTCTAAAGAACATTTCCATCCACCAGGAAAACTATCGTACATCTTGATGTACTGTTTCACGTCCCGTATGGAACGTTCTGCAAGCCCATTCGCCGCAGGATGGTATGGCGCACAGAACTTGATCGATACATTGTGATCTCGAGCCCATCTTGCTAGCTTTTGACTCTTGAACCCGGGGCCGCTATCACATTCGATTGTCCGCGTAGTTCTAAACATGTCTCTCTTGAGAAGGGTTATGACGCTATTTGCATCTTCTTTTCCTGCTCGTGCCGCGACCATCCTGGTGCATTCATCTATGGCCAGAAGAAAAGCTTGCGTTTTTCTGACTCCTTCCCGTTTCTTATTAAGTTCGGCGAAATTCAGGTGAACTACATCGAAAGGCACGTTCGAGTAGCAAGGTAGTATCATGGTGTCCGTAGGCTGTTTATACTTGGCTTTGTGTACTTGACACACATGGCATGAGCGAACGTACTGACTGACGTCTTTCTTCATGTGAGGCCACGTAAACCTCTTGACCAACTTGTTGTAGGTACGCCAAAATCCGTCGTGTCCTCCAGATTCTGGGCTATCGTGGTACAAATAAAGCACTCTGGAAACAAGAGTTAGTGGGACTTGATACCGACCTGCAGTAAAAGACAGTTTTTCTGAGCCTTCCGACAGCTTCACTTCATTGATTTCTTCGCATTGTTCTGTGTTGTTTTGTACCATCAATCTTGACAGACGATCTGCATCGGTTAAAAGCGGTCCTGGTCGGCGCGAGATGGTAAAGTCAAATTGCTGCAAGTAATTCACTCATCTGGCAATACGTCTTTTAGTTTGGGTCATATTCAAGAGATGAGTGAGGGCCTGGTGATCGGTGAACAAACTGAACTTCGTAGCTTCCAGGTACGTACGGAAGTACTCAACGGCCTTTAGAACAGCCAATGCTTCCTTTTCAGTAGTAGTGTAGTTAGTTTCAGATGGCTTGAAGGTGTAACTGCAGTAACCTACTACGTGTCGCTTTTCTCGGCTGGATGATTCAATACATTTTTTATACAACACTGCACCAGTCCCATAATGTGAGGCGTCAGTGTTCATTTCGAAGGGTAAAGTGAAGTCTGGTATGCGTAGAACAGGGTCAGCAGAAATTCTGTGCACCAAGTAACGGTATACACAATCATCACTCCATTCAAAGGGAACGTCTTTCTGCGTTAAGCGCGTGAGGCATCTAGTTTTGACAGCAAAGTCCTTTATGAAAGATCGGAAATGTCCTGCCAATCCCAAAAACACACTCAGTGAATGGATGTCATATGGTTTCTTCAACTGCGAGATCTTCTCGACGGACTTTTGTTTTGTGCTTTTGGTCTTCCCATCGAAGACTCTTGCAAGAAAAACAACCTTTCGTTGAAAGAATGCACTTTTCTTAAAATTAACCTTGAGATGTGCCAAGGTCAAGGCATTTAACACCTGAGACAGATGGTCCTGATGCTCAGCCTCTGTTTTGAAGAATACTATATTGTCATCTATGTACACATTACAAAAAACACCAAGGAAGGGCTTTTGGACGTCGTTCATGATCTTCTGGAACCAAGCTGGCGAGTTTTTCCAACCGAAAGGAAGGCGGTTGTAATCGTAGAGATCGAATGGCGTGATAAAAGCGGTGTACATTTTTGTTTCTTCGGTTAGTGGGATCTGCCAGAAACCTTTGCACAAATCGATGCGGGAAAAATGTCGGCAACCACCGGTCTCATCTATAATTGTGTCAATCTTCGGCATGGGAAATGGTGTGAGTTCTGCCTGACGATTGAGAACCCTGTAGTCGGTGCACAATCTGAAGGTTCCGTCTTCCTTCGGTGCGATTGTTATGGGAGAAGCGAAGGGTGATACCGAAGGTCGTATGATAACAGCGTCTAGCATCTCCTGCAACTCTTTCTTGAGCCACATCTTTCGCTCCCTTGACACTTTGTAAGGTGCTTTTCGTATGACGGTCTTGTCAGCGAGTTCAAAAGGAACCTTGTGTGACTTCATCGCCTGAGGATAGCTTCCTACACATACAAGTTCAGGGTAGGTCGTTGCGATATCCTCCGCGCACTTGACAACTCGTAGGTTATCTTGTCTACCCTGATTTGTCTCGTTCCTTGCTACTCCTTCGACTAGAACCACATCGTCCCAGTACACGTTGATCTTTAGTTTCTTTATATCTGGTCTTGATAGCAAAAATCGTACGTCACTCCCTCTATCACCAACACTTCGCTCACTATTTTCTGACCCTGGAACTCAATGTTTACAAAGGCCCACTGATCGTGCAACGTTACTTTTCCATCATAGCCTTCTACCCGTAGGATTCTTTCACTATGCAAGCGAATTGCATCCACCAGCTTGGCATTTAAAATAGACACAGAAACACCGCTGTCTACCAGAGCCATCATATCTTTGTCTCCTACTTTGACGGGAATGTGAAGTAGGCTAGATCAACTAAAATAAACAGTCTCATTTGTAGTCATCGGGTAGGACTGATCACCCTCGCTTATTAGTTTTTTGCTGTGGAATACTCTTGAGCCTCAGTGTCGATATTGTTCACTCGACCTCTTGGAACGCGCCCGGTCAAGTTATCCTTGCTACTTGCGAGGTGGGTCGGTTCTCGCTGATCGCGGCTTGACCAGTCCCCTTTACTCCGACTGAAACAGCTGCTTGACTTAGCGGCTATGCTTGTTTCCGAAGCTAATGGTATATTTTGAAGACACTCCAGGATGTCATCTAGAGTTCTGGGTGACAGTATTTGCACTTGCTTCAACACTTCCGTGTGCAATCCATGCATTATTAAGGCTACTACAGCAGTAGATGGCAGCAAAGGCTCAGCCAGCTTTAAGAGACGGCGTTTCTCAAAGAAGTACTCGACAAGGGAGCTTTGCTCAGACTTGAAATTAGGCGCCGTGTTCCATCTTTGTACTGGATTGCTTCGGAATGCAGTCAAAATTTTTTTCCTCCACTGGCTCCAAGAGTCGTCACTGTCTTCCAGAATGCATATTTCATACCACACGCGCGCAGCACCTTTCAAGTAAACGCGCATGTTGGTGATTTCAGCCTCATCAGAGACCCACTTGTTTTTTCCAGCGGCATATTCGTTGAAATTAAGCCAACTTTCTGGACTTGAAGACACGCCGTCGTAGGTATTAGGTTCTACGAGTTTAGTCATCGGTTTCTCAGCATTTAGAGAGCTTATCAGAGATGTCACCATTTGGTTCTGTTGAACAATCTGCTCCTGTTGCAGCTGAAGAGCTTTATAAACGAGGCTCACCTAATCCGTCGAAGACCATGATCCTGAGTCTTTTCGACGCATTGGTTCAAGAACTAGGTCGTTGAAGGTCGCCACAGACAAGTTCACTCTCACAGCACCTTTCCGTCGTAGTTCAGTAGTGTCCACGGCTGCCTTTCCACAACTATGTTCACGAGTTCTTCCGAGCTGAGCTCACGAGGTAGGTCTAACCGCTGCTTCATCTTGAACTTGGTACTTCGAAAAGATGATCTTCTCCGCGGAGGTCTCGTCAATGAAGAACGTCACCCACACGATGGCCGTCTGCGCCAAAATAATGCAATGTTCCTACTTAAAAGAACGGAACAGCATTAAAGCTTCAGTATGGAACTGGCGTCCATCTTAATCTGCTTTATTTTTTTACTTCTTCCCCCTCGTCTTTCCTGCCCCGGCTCTCGTGCTTCTTCATCTTCTGTCCAAAGGCTCATACCGCTTCAAGTCTCACTTCACTTGAGCAAGCCACAGTTTTAGTTGGCTCCGGTTCGTTCGGACCCAGAACATTCGTAAGCCCTTTTGCAGTGGTAACTGCACAGCGATACGCAACATCCAAGCATTTCTGCTCCCCAGGCTTTGGCTGACAGCGTTAAACGTGCTACGACTACCTTTGGCGCCGTATTGCCGAGCATAAACTGCAATTACACTGTGGGGCAAAAGGAATCGGGCGAAGACGCAGTACAGGGACCACGATAGCGCAACAGTCCGGCGTCACTCTCTGGCAACATAGTGTTTTGGCGGGCAGCGGTGCGTTGGCATCATGTAGTGCGTCAAAGGCTACATCACCCTATATAATATATATATATATATATATATATATATATATATATATATAATATATATATATATATATATATATATATATTGCCGCGAGTCTTATATTTCATGAGTGTAAGCTTCACCCACACATACTGTGGGCAACGCGCTGCGCAGGCCTCGCCGTGATGGGTAGGAAGCTTCGCGATTGTTTTGGAACAATCTGTTAAGATTGCGCGCCGCACGAGAATGTTCCAGCTTTGTCGAGAGATAACGCCGCCACCAGCGATATCGCTGGAAAGTTCGATAGCGCCTGTATAAAAGCCGACGCGCTTGACTGATTGTCAGTTGATCGACGGACGACGCCCTGTTCGCCGCTATCATTGTACAGCGTGTATTGCGGTATTTCTAGTTCTCATTTTCCCGGCCACAAGTTCGGCAGTTTCAATCTGCAAACGCCGTCTGCTGTCTTCGTCGACGTCACGACCACGTGACCTCTGGTGGAGGTGCTGCTTCATGATCCGGACACCACCGCGGAGCGCAGACCCAAGCCCAAGCCGCGAAGAAGACGACTCTAAGGACAACCCGAATCCTCGAACCAGCCGCCGGCAGAAGGGACTACAGCCAGAGTACGGGCTCCTTCCCGAAAACGCCAGGCAGCCGAAGACCGTCACATCAACCGCCGAGACGATGACTGACGCAGTGCCCCCTACGGCGATCGTGATGCAGCCACCCAGGGAGCCGCCGACGTTCCGTGGTTCGCCATGTGAAGACCCCGAGACTTGGCTCGAGACCTTTGAAAGGGTCTCAACATTTAATAACTGGAACTGCGAAGACAAGCTGCGCCACGTATACTTCTACCTAGAAGACGCCGCGAGGACGTGGTTCGAGAACCGAGAATCCGCCCTACAAACATGGGATCTCTTTCGGACGATGTTCCTAAGCACGTTCACGAGCGTGGTCCGCAAGGAACGGGCCGCGGCTATGCTGGAGACCCGTGTGCAGCTGCCCAATGAAAATATTGCCATCTACACGGAAAAGATGAATCGCCTGTTTCGACACGCCGACCCAAGTATGCCCGAAGAGAAGAAAGTGAGGTTCCTCATGCGGGGTGTCAAACAGGAACTCTTCGCTGGATTGATAAGGAACCCGCCGAAGACGGTCGCTGAATTTGCTTCGGAGGCTTCCACGATCGAGAAAACGCTTGAGATACGAACGCGGCAATACAACCGCAGCTTCTCGGCTACAAGCTACGCCGACGTTCAAGCCCTAGGACCCGCCGACCTGCGTGAGACGATTCGAGCAATCGTGCAAGAGGAGTTGCGAAAAATTCTACCTCCGTCGCAACCTCAAGTAGAGTCCATCGCCGACGTCGTGCGCCAGGAGATCCAGCATTCACTCGGCGCGCCTCAGCTAGCAGAGCCGCAGCCGCCAGCTATTACCTATGCTGCTGCAGCCCGCCGTCATGCTCCTCCTCCACGCCCCCGCCAAGACGCCACACCGCCGCAGTACCGTCGCCAGACGCCGCCGCCGCCATCGACGCCATACCGACCAGCTGTCGGCCAGCGCAACACACCGAGGAAGACCGATGTCTGGCGTGCCCCCGACAACCGCCCGCTCTGCTACCACTGCGGAGAGGCCGGCCACACGTACCGCCGCTGCCAGTACCGACAGATGGGACTACGCGGATTCGCTATCAACGCGCCGCGCCCGCAGCCAGGCGAACAGCCGCGCGACATCAACGACTACCTCACCGGAACACAGTGGCAAGAACGACGACCTTCCCGCTCGCCGTCGCCCGGCCGCTACATGTCACCGCACCGCCGGCCGTACACTGGCCCAAACCGGGGCCGGTCGCCTAGCCCGTATCCGGAAAACTAATTGCAGCAACCGATGGAGGTGCGGTTGCTGAACGACGAAATGCTGAAGATCCTCCGCCGTCGACGACGACGCCGCGACGAAGTTCCGAGCCCCCGCCGCACGGCGAACGACGTCCTGAAGACGAAACTTTGCGACCGGAAGCAGACCTGACGACGCAACGCGGAAGCAGCGGCGCAAACCGACGCAGCCGTGACCCGACGCCGCGACGTAACCGCAACGCAAGACGGCGGACTAGCGACCTCGACGTTCTGATCGACGGCCACAACGTCACCGCTCTCGTCGATACTGGAGCCGACTATTCCGTCATCAGTGGACCATTCGCAGCACAGTTGAATAAAGTTAGGACTGCTTGGGAAGGCCCCGAGATCCGGACCGCTGGAGGCCACCTGATAACGCCGATTGGTGTCTGCACGGCTCGAGTCACCATCAATAACCGGACTTATCCTGCGAGCTTTGTAATTCTACAAAACTGCTCCAGGGATGTGATACTGGGAATGGACATCCTAATTGACCACGGCGCCGTCATCGACCTGAGGTCTGAGTCGATAACACTGAACTCAGACAAAGCGCTCCCGCCCCACGCGATGCCAGGCAACCATGCATTGAATGTGATAAAAGAGGAGGTGACCATTCCGCCGCGCTCCAGCGTAATTATTTCCGTCGGCACCGAAAAACCTGCGAACCTTGAAGGCGTCATCGAGGGCGATCAGCATCTACTCCTGAACCGTCAAATTTGCGTCGCACGAGGTATAGCCGAGCTGCGTGACGGTAAAGCAAAAGTAGTGCTGACAAACTTCAGCCACGAATATAGGCACCTCAACTTCGGTACGACGGTTGCCTACATCGACGAATGTGTAGCCGCCAGCGATGCTTTCGCCCTCTTCGATGCTGCCGAACCTGCTTCGACGAATAGAGGTCCCGAACCGGATTTTGACGTCAACCCGAGCCTTCCGAAGGCCAAACAAGACCAGCTCAAAACCCTGCTCTTGCAATACAAGGACTGTTTCTCGTCGTCATCGCGGGTCCGACAAACGCCCTTTGCGAAGCACCGCATTATAACAGAAGAAAATTCTCGACCACTCCGTCAGAGCCCATACAGAGTTTCTACTCGAGAGCGCGACGCGATAAAGAAACAAGTCGACGAGATGCTATGCGACAACATCATCCAGCCGTCCAAGAGTCCGTGGGCGTCACCCGTGGTGTTAGTGAAGAAGAAGGACGGGACACTGCGCTTCTGCGTTGATTACCGGCGCCTGAACAAAATCACGAAGAAGGACGTGTACCCCCTCCCACGAATAGACGACACCCTGGATCGACTTCACTACGCGACGCACTTTTCGTCGATGGACCTCAAGACCGGCTACTGGCAAATCGAAGTCGACGAGAGAGACCGAGAAAAGACTGCGTTTATAACACCCGACGGCCTCTTTGAGTTCAAGGTCATGCCTTTTGGTCTTTGCTCGGCACCTGCGACGTTCCAGCGTGTCATGGACACCGTACTGGCCGGATTGAAGTGGCAGACGTGCCTTGTGTATTTGGACGACGTCGTCGTGTTTTCCTCGACCTTCGACGAGCATCTCCGGCGGCTTGAGGCAGTACTTCAAGCAGTCAAGGCCTCTGGACTGACCCTGAAGCCAGAAAAGTGCAGATTCGCGTATGACGAGCTCTTGTTTCTGGGTCATGTGATCAGCAAGTCTGGAGTGCGCCCAGACCCGCTGAAAACAGCTGCCATCGCCGACTTTGCGCCACCCACCGACAAGAAGGCCGTGCGCCGATTTCTCGGCTTATGTGCCTATTACTTATGTGCCTTCGTGCCTTCTTATGTGCCTTCGTCAAAAACTTTTCACGGATCGCCGAACCACTGACGCTTCTAACGAAGAATAACGTGGAATTCAGGTGGGAAACGGCGCAAGTGCAAGCCTTTCAAGAACTTAAACGACGCCTGCAGACGCCACCCATACTTGCGCATTTCGACGATTGCGCCGATACGGAAATACACACCGACGCAAGCAGCGTAGGACTCGGTGCCGTCCTTGTGCAAAAGACTGACGGGCTTGAAAGGGTTATCAGTTATGCTAGCCGGTCACTATCCAAGGCAGAAGCAAACTATTCCACAACAGAAAAGGAATGCCTTGCCATTCTCTGGGCTACGTCAAAGTTTCGCCCCTACCTCTATGGCAGGCCCTTCAAAGTTGTCAGTGATCATCACGCCTTATGTTGGCTAGCTAACTTGAAGGACCCTTCAGGTCGTCTCGCACGATGGAGTCTGAGGCTTCAAGAATTCGATATTACCGTCGTGTGGACGAAAACACTCTGACGCCGACTGCCTGTCTCGTGCCCCTGTCGACGCGCCACCGCAAGACGACGACGATGACTGCTTCCTCGGAACTATAAGTGCCGACGATTTCGCCGAAAGGCAACGGGCCGACGCGGAACTGGGGGGCCTTATTGAGTACCTCGAGTGCAAGACCGCCGTGGTTCCCAAGGTATTCAAGCGAGGACTGCCGTCGTTTTTCTTACGGAACGGCGTTCTCCTGAAGAAGAACTTCTCGCCACTTCGAGCCGACTACCTTCTCGTCGTGCCCTCGTCATTGCGACCAGAAGTCCTTCAGGCCCTACACGACGACCCGACGGCTGGACACCTCGGTGTTTCCCGAACGCTCGCCAGAGTACAGGAAAAATACTACTGGCCACGCCTTGCTGCCGACGTCGCCCACTACGTTAGGACTTGCCGAGATTGCCAGCGACGGAAGACACCGCCGACTAGGCCAGCGGGACTTCTGCAGCCAATCAATCCACCTCACCGGCCGTTCCAGCAAATCGGGATGGACCTACTGGGGCCGTTCCCGACGTCGACTTCCGGCAACAAGTGGATCGTCGTAGCGACTGACTACCTGACCCGCTACGCCGAGACAAAGGCCTTGCCCAAAGGGAGTGCCGCCGAGGTAGCCAAGTTCTTCGTGGAGAACATCGTCTTGCGTCATGGTGCCCCAGAGGTCCTCATCACAGACAGAGGTACCGCCTTTACTGCGGACTTAACTCAGGCGATCTTGAAGTACAGCGAGACGAGCCACCGCCGCACCACCGCCTACCACCCGCAGACCAATGGCCTCACCGAGCGTCTAAATAAGACCATCGCCGACATGCTCGCCATGTACGTCGACGTTGAGCACAAGACGTGGGACGCCGTCCTTCCGTATGTGACCTTCGCTTACAACACGGCCGTCCAAGAAACGACGCAGATGACGCCGTACAAGTTGGTCTACGGAAGGAGCCCGGCGACGACGCTCGACGCCATGTTACCCAACGTCACCGTCGAAGAAAATGTCGACGCCGCCGCTTACTTACAACGTGCCGAAGAAGCTCGACAGCTGGCCCGCCTGCTCATCAAGACCCAGCAGCACACCGACAGCCGCCGCTACAATCTTCGACGACGCTTCGTCGAGTACCAGCCCGGCGACCGTGTCTGGGTCTGGACGCCAATACGACGACGTGGACTGAGCGAGAAGCTTCTTCGACGATACTTCGGACCGTATAGGGTACTTCGACGTCTCGGCGTACTCGACTACGAGGTTGTCCCCGACGGCATCACGAACTCCCAGAGGCGCCGAGCTCGACCCGAGGTCGTGCATGTGGTGCGCCCTAAACCGTACTATGCTCGTTAGCGCACCTGAGGACTCTAATGTTTGCTTTCTTTATTAGTTTTCTTTAGTATTGCATGTATCCATGTTCTGTTTTTAAGCATCGGGACGATGCTTTTTCAGAGGGGGGCATTGCCGCGAGTCTTATATTTCATGAGTGTAAGCTTCACCCACAAATACTGTGGGCAACGCGCTGCGCAGGCCTCGCCGTGATGGGTAGGAAGCTTCGCGATTGTTTTGGAACAATCTGTTAAGATTGCGCGCCGCACGAGAATGTTCCAGCTTTGTCGAGAGATAACGCCGCCACCAGCGATATCGCTGGAAAGTTCGATAGCGCCTGTATAAAAGCCGACGCGCTTGACTGCTTGTCAGTTGATCGACGGACGACGCCCTGTTCGCCGCTATCATTGTACAGAGTGTATTGCTGTAGTTCTAGTTCTCATTTTCCCGGCCACAAGTTCGGCCAAATAAACAGTTTCAATCTGCAAACGCCGTCTGCTGTCTTCGTCGACGTCACGACCACGTGACAATATATATATATATATATATATATATATATATATATATATGGTGTAGAGCACGCTTGTCAAGAGGCCATGAAAGCCACACTTTTAATTAATTAATTAATTTATTTATTTATTTATTTATTTATTTAAATACTCTCAATGCCATTTCCGGCGTTACAGAGAGGAGTGGTTAAAAGTTAGAGATCGCAGTCTTGAAGGATGCATGATCAGGGTTGCTGGCGATGGAGGCAGGAAGGTGGTTCCATTCGGATGAAGTCTTCGGCACGTAGGAGTGGAAGTATATGTTGGTATGGCAGAATGGCACATGGACTTTGAAGTTATGGTCGATGCGAGATGAAACGTAAGAAGGTGGCGAGAACAATGTGCGTTTTATTTCAGGATTCATGACAAAAATTTCGTGGAAGAGACATACGCGGGCCTGCTTCCTCCTGTCAGAAAGGGCAGGAAGGTCTAGAGAGGTTTTAATTGATGAGATGCTAGCAGTACGGGAGTAATTAGAGACAATGAAGCGAGCTGAGCGATTTTGGATGGCTTCTAGTGCATTAACAAGTAAAGAAGAATGAGGATCCCAGATTGATGAGGCGTACTCGAGTTTAGATCTGACTAGTGTTTAGTAAAGAAGACTTTTAATGAAACAGGTGCTAATGAAAAGCTACGGCGCAAGGAGCCGAGAGTGCGGTTAGCATTGTTAATGACATAACCGATATGATTATTCCATGTTAAATTTTATCTATGTGAACACCTAGATATTGACAGATGACAACTGAAAATTAGTAATTGAATAAACAGGGCTAGTGCAGTGAGTACTTCCTCGAGAGATCCTCATTCTTTTACATTTGTTAATATTGAGTTTCATTGACCAGAGTGAGCACCAAGATGTAATGTTGTCAAGATCAGATTGACGTAGGGATGAATCATGAGAGTTAGTTATTATGCGGTAGATGACACAATCGTCGGCAAATAGCCTGATTGTTGATGTAATGCTGGATGGAAGGTCATTAATATAAATTAGAATGAGTAAGGATCTAAGGACAGAACCTTGCGGCGCACCAGATGTCTCTCAACAATTGCGTGAGTTATGATCGTTAGCTGTTAAATGTTGGGTTCTGTTAGATAAGAAGCATTCAATCCATCGTAATATGTCTGAGTCAATATTTAGCATGCTTAGCGACGGCGATGCTAATGCCCAGATGGTCGAGAAAATGAAAGGTTGAAAATATATTAGTGCGCCATGCTTTTATAATGGTGAAAAGAAATGGCACCATGATCGCGGAGAACATTTATGACGAGAACTTATGCGAACTCTGTATGAAAATAAACGCCAAAAAAGTCGAATTAGCCACCCTGCTTCAAAATGTGAGTGTATATGAGAGAAGCGTTTCTAAATGACACAACAAGGATAGACTAATTCATGTCAACCCGAGTTAGCATGAAAACTACCCGAAAACGGGCGTGTGCCCCGAAAACGGATTTTATCCTTGGCTTCTCGGTAAACGATCTTTGGGGCGAACTGCACAAGGGCACAGGATGAAACACCACTACGAGAACAAGGACAGCAAGGGAACGAAGACGATAGGACAAGAACTTCGTTCCTTTGTTGTCCTTGTTCTCGTCGCGCTGTTTCATTATATGCTCTAATTATGAACAGAATAGGCCTTATCAAGCTGTGACCTAATGCTCAAGGGTTAAACAGGAAAGGTGCGTTCGCGTTTGCTAGCGTCACTGTTCGCGTTTGCTAGCGTCACTGTTCCGAGAAGAGGATAACGAATTGCTTTTGCGGGAAGTAGATCAACCGGAGGGGATTCAGATAGACCCCCTTGTCCGCGTTGCAAGGTGGCGAAGTCGGCACTGATGTCTTACTCTGGGGGTGTGAAGCATGCAGTGCTGCTTTAGGAGAAAGCGGTACGCCATTATGGTAATCAGCGAAATTTAATAAGGCCTTGTTCATTACCGCTGTCTTGTATGTGATTGTTCCACTTAAGTGGGTGACGATTTGGAGCACTGCGATATTTACTATGGCAGGCCAGCTGCCTTTCCAGTTATCTCTTGTCGTAATGAAAACTCGCGCCCGAAGTTCGTGCACTGTCGTTGGAGCCGAAATAATAGCACCTATTAAACAATTGTCTTCCTTTTCGGCACGAAAGGTGGCGCAAGGTTCTTAGCTAACTTTTTTTCTGAGATTACCCGCTTGAACTGAAATTTCTGTCGACTATAACGAACAATGAGGTTATCTCGTCTAAGGAACGCGATACCTTATTTTAATACCTCGAATATTACGGGACGGGCAGCTACAAACCCTCGACTACCACAAGACACGCTGTTCGCGTGCGCCCGTCGCTCGAAGCTGTTTCTGACTGTGTAGCTTGACTACAGTAAGGGCGGGTGGAGTGTAGCTAAAAAAGATGACTGATCCCTCTGTCATAAGAATTAGTTAACAAGAAAGCAACTTGTCTTCACAGACGTAGATAAGCGTTTGTTGTGCATTGCTTCGGCACAAGGGCGAATGAATGAATACTATAGCAACAAATTGTAATGTCACGCGAAGAACAACAAGCAGCTCGGAATTCCCAAAGTGCTGGTCGAGCAGCAAGGACGCACAGAAAGAACATACACGGAATGAGCGCGAACTAACAACTGTCACAGCTCGACAGTTAAAGCGCGCTGCTCAAGCACAAAGGAGGGCGCTCTAAGCGAACGCACAAGTATACACAGGATGAACGCGAACTGTCTCAGGTGTAACTTGTTTGTGTGTGAGCACTGCGCTCCTTTCCCAAAAGCGGCCGCTGCAGTGAGCGAAGTGACCTTCGTAATCCCTCTAACTTCAACGTCAACTTGCAGTGAGAGCACAATACGTACAAACAACCCCCCATCACGAGTGACCACGCCCTGTGGAGACGTGCGCGCATCTCAGTACGCGGGGCTACGACCCTAAAAGCGCAGCCTTCGAGCCCATTGCGCCATCTCGTTAGTGATAACGAAAACACGCTGCCACCGATCACTGAGTACCGCCAAAGGCATATGGTGTATGTAAATAGCTCGCCGTCAGTACTTTTAAAAACGTGCCACCTGCGGCCGTATTGGTACGCGCCACGTGCTGTGGAGCAAGGGGTCGTAGGTTCGGCTCCCGGCAACGGAAATTTTTCTTGCAGTTTCTTTTTCTTTGCCATCTGTTAGCGCATATTTTACAACATCATATCAGTGACGGAAATACGCCAGTGGCGCCGTGGTGGACCAACACTCTCTAAAAATTCTTCAGGCCTCTTCACATCCTCCTTTCCCCGCGTGCTACGTCACGCCAAGTGTCCGACAGAAAAACCGGAAAAACGTCTGGCTACACTGTAGTCTGGCTGCACGTGTGTTCTCGGCGTGCTTGCCCAGGCAAGTCAGTGCGTGTGCGCCAAGCTGCTGCACATGTTATGTTTTTCATGCCGAGTTTTCTCGCTCAATTGGCTGTTCCTCGTGTCCGTGTGAGCGTTCTTTTTCCAGCGTATACGTCTTAATGCACGATGTGACGTTTGGCGCGAATTGCATAGCATCGCAACGACTGCAAGTTCGTGCAACATGGGCCGGTGTTGTGTTCCTGGGTGCCGCGGAGACTATGACAATGGGCCAAAATAGCGCGTGTATTCATTCCCAAGTGATGACGCGTGGCTTCGAGCGTGGCTTCGAGCTATGCCACGGAAGGATTTGACGCTAACAGCGCATTCGAAGGTAAGGAAGTGTAACATTGCTTTATCGGGCATGCGAATCTTCGTTCTTAGCTGCAACAGGGAATACACTTTTCATACATAATGAGAATACTTAAACACAATCATGAAGCAACATGCATTTCTTGTGAATATTAATTGAGCAGTAGGGTCCATTTGTAAATGAACAGTGCTAAGAAGGATATCCTTCTCACAGTATCGTTAAAATAACTTCTGTTTTGCTCTTACTGCCATAAACTACGCCTGGTTTGATGTCTGTGTTTGTTTTCTGCATCTTGATGTGTGCAACCATCGTGCGATGCCAAACGTGTTATGTAGCAAGTTATTGCGACAATAAAAATGGCATTCTCATGATGAGATGCAAAAAATAAAACATAAGTAGTGAAAGACATAAATGTAATTTCCTTTCATTGCAGATGTAGAAACAGTCCTTCGAAGGTGGTTTTATTTTTCCTTTTCATTGTTTCTTTATATTTAACTGAAGAATCGTAGGCGCACTACTTGCCCGGTCCGTGGATTTCAGACTTCGTAGCGTCCCATTAAAAAAAAAAGCCAAGTTTGATTGCCACGCTACGCGTACCACTGTGGTGTTTTTTTTTTCTTTCTTCTCTTGAACGACGTCGTGCATATACCACAGGTAAATAATTATAAAGGAACAGCAATTCTCAGGTTATATATACGCGAAATGTGTTTAATGTGTAGTGCATTTATAACAGCCGCCTTTTTTTGCACACGCAGGTTTCTGAGTTACATTTACACGCAGAGGATTTCATAAGGACGCTGTCGCATCAAGATGAACGAACAGGAAGGATAATAGAATTTGATCGGAGAGACGCCAGCTGAAGCACAGTGTTGTACCATCTATCTTTACAAACTGTCCAAAATACTTGTCCTCAAAGCCAACACGTAGTGAATCTCCAGCGAAGAAGATTACAAGTAGGGAGACGCTGCTTTGCAAGAAGCTATAAAGATGTCACTTGAGTCTAGAGAACTTGAGCAAAAAAGAAACAAGGTGTCTTCATATACGGTGTCTTCTTACAGAATAAAGCTTATCTGGTGTCGTATGGTTTCTTCAATACGAGAATAAAACTATGTGCAGAATGCTTCAATTGTGCCCGAGAAACTTCTCAAAGACATGACAGTATTTTGCGCCCATCACAGACTCTTACAACACCAGTAGAAGCGAGCGCGACGCTCCGGAAAACCGGAACGCAGCGCCCACGCGGACAAATGGGGTGACGTCACGCAACCATCGGAAAGGCCTTAGGAATCTAGAAGGTGTTGGAAGATGTCGTCCAGTTATCAATAAAAGGATACGCGCAGCGGAACATTGCTATCTTGACAGGCTGTAATGTGAGCACTGTCAACAGGATAGTCCAAGCATACCGAGATGAAGGACACATTAAGGATGTGCCGCACAAAAGACGACCCCACGCCACGTTGATGAACCAAGACCTACAAGTTGTTGCTGTAGTGAGTGAGAGGCCATTTCTAAGTGCAAAAGATGCGCGCCGTACTCTCGACCTGGCAAATGTAATTGACAGCGCAATACGGCGGAGGCTAAGGGAAGCCGCACTCCGAAGTCGCATCGCCGCTCAGAAGCCCCTTCTCACATGTGCGAACAGAAGTGCTCGCCTGATGTTCACTGTCGATCACCGC